>NC_041408.2:76754809-77054809 GCF_900747795.2 Erpetoichthys calabaricus | reverse complement strand
CTGCAGCCTGTACAGCTATACAGAAATTGACTCGGGTTCGTGTGGTGGACAACAGTACACTTGGCAGTACTCCATATCATCGACCACCTAAATGCATTCATGTATATACCAAAAATGGTGTGGGCAAAGTGGGTGACAAAATTTTGCTGGCCATCAAGGGACAGAAGAAAAAGGCTCTTATTGTTGGCCAGAAAATGCCAGGCCACACCATGACACCTCGGTTTGATTCCAATAATGTTGTTCTAATTGAAGATAATGGAAACCCAACTGGTACAAGGATCAAAACACCTATACCTTCTAATCTGCGTCGACTTGAAGGAGAATACTCTAAAGTGCTGGCCATTGCTCAGACATTTGTATGATAGCCAGATATGCTACTATCATTAAACATGATCTAAGGTATCATTAATAAAGTGGCATTGGCTAAAGACATCTTTCACATTAAAACACTTCTTGTTTGAGATAAACTGTGCTGTAACTGTTAGAAGTGAAATTGAGGTTGAAAAATTGTCTTTCTTTTGCAGGTGGTGTGTCTATTAAAAGAGAATTATATATTTTTGTTTTAAAAATGTATTTGAATTTATTCTTTGTAATCAGCACTGTTAATTTGAACTATATAAGCAATAAAGCTGTGAGTCGTCAGGATAGAGGCAGGCTGTTGGTCCTGACTATTTGGTTTGAAAAACTGTTCTTGTTGGGGCTTATTATGATGCATCAATAAATGCCAACATCTTTTACACAATTAATAAAAAGCAGAATTCACCATATTTAAAAAGATGCAGTATTTCAAAGCACTTTAAATCATTTTTGACATCCATGATGCATATTTGTACCCTTGTAAATTGAAAGGTAAAGCACAACATCTGTAGAAATGTTCAAGTCGTGACCTATATTATGAGGTAGGACTCTGATTTTGTCCATCTGAGAAATAAATTCTTAAAAGTTTTTTTTTTTTTTTTGGAGTTGTGACAGTGGATAGGAACACTGTTCTGTTTAAGTGTCCATTAAACCTTAATAGCAGCTGGATCATTGCCATATGTGGGGATGGCATGACTTATCTGAGATGCTGCACAGGGATTTGGATGTGATGTCTCCACTGTGCAATTTGTGTGGCACAAGAGGATAGCTAAAGGGAAAGACTCACCCCAGCACCCTCCAAAAGGACGTTAGGCATGGCAGATTGAATAATAATAATGCATTTTATTTATAGGGGCACTTTACATTAGCAGTAAATCTCAAAGTGCAACATAAAAAGATTAAACAAAGGCAAGGCAAGAAAAAAACACAAATAAAACAACAATAATTATAGCATTCTTGTTAATATGCTTTCCTGAATAGAAAAGTCTTTAGCTGTTTTTTAAAACAGCCCACAATCTGCTGTGTTCTCAGGCTCTCTGGTAGGGCATTCCAGAGCCGTGGAGCAGCGGCTGCAAAGGTTTGGTCACAGGGGGGCGAAGGCGGTGGGTATTTGTAAAACAGAGGTTTCTTGTAGTGGATTGTAATATAAGGAGTTCTTTAAGATATTATGGAGCATTTCCATGGATACACTGGTGAGTAAACAAACAGAGTTTCTATTCGATATGGAGATGGATAGGGAGCCAATGAAGTGACCGAAGGATTGGTGAGATATGTTCATATTTCTGTACCCTCATTAGGATTCTTGCAGCACTTTTTTGAATTTGTTGGAGCTTTTGAAGGCTCTTGTTGGGTATCCCGATGAGGAGTGCATTACAATACAGTAGTCCAGTCTGGATGAGACAAAGGCATGAACCAACTTTTCAGCATCACAGAGGGAGAGGTAGGGACAGAGTTTGGCTATGTTTCGGAGATGAAGGAATGCAATTTTACAAAGGTGATGGATATGTATATCAAATGACAGATGAGAGTCTAACTTGACACCCAGATTTGTAACAGAAGGGTAGAGGGTAATAGTACGGTCAGAAAAGGAAATACAATTTACAGAGGAACGAAGTTGATGGGGGGTGCCAGTTAAAAGAGCTTCAGTTTTGGTGCTGTTCAGCTTGAGGAAGTTCTTGGACATCCAGCACTCAATCTCATCCAAGCAAGAGGAAAAAGTTGGTGGAGGTGTAAGAGAAGTCGAATCCAGTCTCACATAGAGCTGCGTATCATCGGCATAGCAACGGAATGAAACTCCATACTTGCGGATGATGTGACCCAGGGGTAGTATATAGATATTAAAGAGGGTTAGATGGATGCCAGATGGAGAATGTAGACTAAAACTGCACAGATCTGTTCTTTGTTAACATTAACTGTTAATGAACAGGTAATTAAGGCCCACCTGTGTAGTGTTAAGCAATGCTCCTTAGTCCCAAAGTGGAACCTTCAGGAGACCTGAGGACAAATAACAAAGTTTTCTCAGTTATGGAGTTAGACTCTGCTGAGTAGTGCAATGGTTCCAGTTCATCTTCACTGATAACACATATTTGTTTGGCAGAAAGACAGGCAATGAGTGGGTGTACAGTAGGAGCTTCATCAAATACCATTGTCGAAAGATATACATCACAAACACCAAGAATCAAAGAGTGGGCAGATATATGACAGCAGACACCATTTGGTTATCATTAAGTGCACTGTGCTCATTCAACAACATGTGCACAGAGTGGACAGCCATGTTGTCATCTCTTTCACAGGTACTATCAAAAACAGGACATTCCGGTATGATAATGTGTGGTTACACTGTTGCCATCATTTGCAGAGATGTTCAAAACCACACAGTTGTTGATTTACATGGTTGTAGGAATATTGGAGTACTACAAGAAAAAATCTGCAGATAAATTCCATAGACACAGTGACTGGAGGCGAGATTTAAACCAAGGAAGCATCGTCAGTGAGGTACTAGTCATAACCACTGTGGCACCCTGCTGCACACCACCTGCTGAGTTTATTAGAAAAGGTAACAATTATACAGGGTTGAATCAGGTAACTTCTGGATACTTTTAGGTTTGTTGTGGTTCATCAAGAATGTCTACACAGTGAGCTCATGCACATGTCAGAGTGTAATTTCATGACTGCCATCTTATATAAGTACAAGTTTCACACACACATGTTTGAATTTCAATGAAAATCATCAACAAATTAATAAATATAGAATCCTTTGGTTTTGACTAAGGAAAAGTACGGTGGCTTGGACTTTTCTTTTGGCCTAGTTACTAACATTCTAGTTGGAGTCCTGCTGTTCAGTCTTTTATTAAATAAAATAACTTTATTTAGTGTTAATGATTTGACTCTGCCACTGATGAAACCTGAAAGAAAATCTTGTGACTGTTTGTTATCTACAGATCTATAACGTTGTGACATGCATTGTGCTATTAACACTTTTTGTTTAGTTACCAATAGACATATGTATAATCACGTCTCTGCCTATTCATCTATCCATTTTGTGATGCAGTCTTTTCCAGTACAGGAAACACAAGCCAAACCCCATACGTTGTACTTGTTTCTTGATCAGCCTGCATCCATAATTATTGCATACATTACCTTTGTTTAAGGTCACACAGGGGGAACTCGACTGATTTAAATTCACCAGAACATTATAGTGCATGCAGACAAAGTGTAAACATGTCTTTAGAAGATTTTTCATCATTGTGTAATTTAAATATTTAATATTTTTGATATTCTTCTATCCGTAGGTTTTTCTTTTTTTAATCTACGTATAAAAATTTTGATCTTTAGACCTAGTATCATTTATATCTTTTATATGTTACATAGTCTTAGAATGTACAAAGCCTTTAACAAAAAAATAAAAGAAAACTACAATTTTAAGACAAGAAAATGTGTTCATGCTGTGGGTTGGCACCCTGCCCTGGATTGGTTCCTGCCTTGTGCCCTGTGTTGGCTGGGATTGGCTCCAGCAGACCCCCGTGACCCTGTGTTCGGATTCAGTGGGTTGGAAAATGGATGGATGGATGGAAAATGTGTTCTAACTTTCTATAGACAATGCTAAAACACTGGAAGTGCATCCGCCTCACCTGAGGGAGTCGGGAGGCAGAGAACAATTGGTGAGGAGAAAGAGAGGAAAGACGAAGGATACGCCATCCCCACATATACACTCCTGTGTAAGGTATCCAAACGCAGTCAAAATCATTATATTTGAACCCGTGAGCGTTTATGTCAGTTGTGTCCAGGGTTTGAGGCTCAGTGATGTCCCCCCACCTTTCACACATTATAATGCCTCACTGTGACTGTGACTACTCTTTTTATCTTTAGTCAAGTTAGAAGTGTTCTTTTTTCATATCTATCTGCCTATACCTGTCTTGCAAGATTTTGAATATAAAAACAAAAATTTAGCAGAAGTTTACACTTTATTCTATATAACATCTTAAAGGCTATCACCATCCCAAAACACATTACAGACATCTTAAAAGGCAACAAATGGGTAAACACATTCATTGAGTCCAACAAGGTCCTTTAGGGTCCCATTATGAACCTGTGGTAGGATATGAACCCAAGATCTTCAGTTTCCCGTCCAGCAATTTAACCATCCTTTATTAGTGTTCACTTCACTAAACAGTCTGCATGCAGAGGCCAGGAATGTGGATCAACAATGGGCAATACACACATGGTTTTTTAAGTAACTTCATTTCTCCTTCATAGCAGTGACATTTTATCACAGTCTCTTGTTCTTTTACCAGCTTGTCTCATCCCTTTTAAACCATCTTTTGTGTTTTATTTTTGCCCATCTTCCAGTCTCTCCCATTTCCTGGCATCTGGCATGGAAGAGGAATAATAAATCGTAGGACCCAGTTGTCTCCAAACACTGTTTTGAGGTTGTTAGTTAAGCCACAGTCATACACAGAGATATTATTTAGAGCTTCATATGTCACCTGCCCTTCACAAGTTATAGTAAACTGCCAAGCATACATGAAATAGCAGGACAGCAGCTTACACACGGATAGATAGAGCATCAGTATGAGTAGAAGCTGGTCTCCCGGGACTGACCCATACCAATAACGCACAAATGCCACTGGCAGAATATGATTCCAAGAGAACAGTATCCCATTAATTGAAGCAAAATAAATCAGTAGGTTTAGAGTTATGTAGACATTTCCCCAAGCCACCCAAAATAACAGCACTAGGAAGCTTTTGTGGTTGTAGTATCCCACACAGTTCCCTATGAAGACACAGTGGTGGTCCCTTTTCAGCACGCACTGTTGGCAGACTTGGCAGTGGTGAGCTCTGGGCGGAATGTCATGTTGGCATACTGCACAATGTTTAGTCGAACTTTCATGGCTCCCAGTAAGATTCTTACTTGCCTTGTAGGAGTTGGACGTGAATGCACAAAGGATCCAGTTGGTCATGACATTGATCCATATATACCATCCCAGGGCCAATGTGACAAACTTCAGCCAGCCAGAGAAATTGGAAGGAATCAGTAGGAGCAGAGTGGTGAAGCTCATGGCATTGGAGACACCTAGGAAGTAGATAATGGCAAATGGATGAGCCCACTGCGGTAGTTTCTTCATTCTGGCAGGTCCTCAGAGTACTTTAACTGAGCAAAGCAAGTGGTTGGGAAGACAGCGTGCAGGCTTGTGGCTGCCCTAATGGCAGTTGCTACGGTTAAGTGACAAACGCAATATGCCTGAAAGAAGGAGGTAAAAGG
The DNA here is from genome assembly GCF_900747795.2 of Erpetoichthys calabaricus. NCBI lineage: Eukaryota > Metazoa > Chordata > Cladistia > Polypteriformes > Polypteridae > Erpetoichthys > Erpetoichthys calabaricus. The sequence continues at coordinate 77,049,189 of NC_041408.2, read as the reverse complement.
GGAGGAGAAATCTGCCTTTGTCTCAGTTAACATTTAATCTTATCTTTGTGTCAGCATCAGCGTCTTGTTAGCATGTCCTAACCTTAGCAACTGAGAGCAGACGCGCAATTGAACAAAGTGACAGTTAGTGCAGGAATGAATACCTCACAGTGGTGAAATGTGTCTGGACTTCTAGGTCAAAAAGGTCATAAGCAAACGGTACCAGTTACTTATGTGACTAGCTTATCCTGTGCGGCCTGGTGCAGAGGACAAAAATTGGCTCTGGGTGCAAGCCTTTATCGAGTGCACGTAAATGTGGCTTTCTTCTGACTCCAGGGCAGTGTAATTAATGATAGTCTGTGTTACTTTGGACTATGAGAGAAAACCAGATTCATAAGTGTAAATCACAAGAACATGGAAACTTCACAGGAAAAGTAACCAAAGGCTTTTTGAAAAAGAGGAATTAAGCCATTCATTGTTTTTCATTTCTCCTTTTTACTTTCCCATACATATATATATATATGTTGTAAGTGCCCAAGAGGATGAACATGGCATCCCGGTCGGGATGGAGGATAGTTTCTTGCCTGGACAGGACAGCAGAAGAGAAGGACATACAAGCTTGCCGACTGGACGAGGAAATAGTTTCATGCCTGGCTGAAGTAATATAATTAATTGGCCAGCTGGAATCAGAGTCGAGAGGAGGAGGGCAACATTTTTGGAGGGCGGAAGGAGGAAGACATTTATTTGGATTGGGTATTGCTTATTCATCTTTGCATTTGTGATGGTTAAAAAGTGTCTTGGATAAATAAATATCTTTTATTTGAATACAGAACTAGCTGTGTCTGAGGTTTGGGTCATAATATCCAGACCCTGCGAAACAGATGGCCAGGAATTCTACCAACTATGCCAATGTAACCACTGGGGAGTGCCACTGAGCCCCAAACATATCTGTCTATTATAAAAAGAAATCCTGTCCTGGAAAGCAAAAGCAAGGCTACGATACGTGATCTTCTCGGAAGACATTTAAAAGACCCGCGAGACCAAAGAGACCTGCCACGGTGTGTCTCGCGGGGACCATAAACATGAGACATTGTACCAAGAGATTGACCCAGAACCGTCTCGCGATGACGTAGAACATGAGATTCTTGCAAGACACGCCCAACTTACAATCTATCAAACAGGATAACGGGGCAGCAAAACATTCAGTCTTGTGAAGGATTTGAGCACACACAGATCCAGGGCTCTCAGCGCATATAAAGCGTATAAGGACAGTACGTTATAAATGAAATGTTGACATCTAAGCGAAGAAGAAAGCAGTACGGAGAAAAGAGACTCAAAAGTGTTGGAGAGAAAAAAGAGCAAAAAAGAATAATCGAGGTGCAAATTCAGAAAATAAGGAAAGTAATTATCAGCCCGGGAACAAGTGGAATTGAAAAAAAAGCATGACCAATCCGGCTCAGAATTAAAAGACAATGAGTAAAAGACAAAGTAAAACTTCATAAAGACGTTTACAAACGTTGGCCGTAAACACATGCAGAGCAGGTTAGAGACTATGAAACCAGTGAAATTAGAAAGGCTCAAAAAAAAAAAAAAACAATGGCACTACACACATGTGGAGAAAGTTAAAGGATATGAAAGTAGGAAAATTAGAAAATATAAAAAAAGAAAGTAAAGATCGCAGTAGCGCAAACAAACAAACTGCCTCATTTAACTATGCATCAGTCTAACTTTGGTTTTGCACAATAATCACTACACTATTGCACCTTAACACTTAATTCTACTTTATTCACATAATTTTACTTATTTATTATGTTCTACTATACTGTTATCTTTCAATCTATGGCTTTTTGTTAGTCTAACTGATATTCTTCTAACTTTGCACAGTTTTTGATAAGCGGATCAGGATGCATTTCACTGCGTGTTGTCCTGTATAACTATGCATGGGACAAATAAAGAATCTTGAGAATTTCAAAAACGGAGTTTACCGCACATGCATTTATTGGTTACTTTGTAAAAAAAAAATTATTAACTGCTGATGATGTAGATCGTTTTGTCTGTGCTGAAATTCCAAACAGAGAAACCTATCCTGACCTCATTAAAAAGATTCAGCATATTGGGACTCGCAAGATTACAAATATTGTTTTTACAGAAGTTCTGAAATAAAAGTGAAACTAATGAAATAGCAACAATTCAAAGAAAAAAAATCTTAAAAGTGTGTATCCGGAAAACCAAACACGGGGGTTGGCGAGCGAAGCGAGCAGGGGGCAAAGCCCCCTAGTATATATATATATATATATATATCTATATCTATATATATATATCCATCCATTTTCCAACCCGCTGAATCCGAACACAGGGTCACGGGGGTCTGCTGGAGCCAATCCCAGCCAACACAGGGCACAAGGCAGGGAACCAATCCTGGGCAGGGTGCCAACCCACCGCAGGACACACACAAACACACCCACACACCAAGCACACACTAGGGCCAATTAAGAATCGCCAATCCACCTAACCTGCATGTCTTTGGACCGTGGGAGGAAACCGGAGCGCCCGGAGGAAACCCACGCAGACACGGGGAGAACATGCAAACTCCACGCAGGGAGGACCCGGGAAGCGAACCCGGGTCCCCAGGTCTCCCAACTGCGAGGCAGCAGCGCTACCCACTGCGCCACCGTGCCGCCCATATATATATATAGTGACACTAGAGGGCGCTGTCGCTCCTCAAACCCTGCAGACAAACGTCCAAGACACCAAGTAAAAGCGCCAAGTGATATTTTAATTTCGTAAATAAAGTGCACAAAGCACCACACACACCACAATTCAACAATAATCAAATACAAATAATCAATCCTCCTCTCCCAGCAGCTCCATCACTCTACCTCCCAACTCCGGCTCAGGTTGCTGGGTCTTGCATAGTCCTTTATATAGTCCTTGACCCAGAAGTGCTCCTGTCCTTCAGTCCATGTGATTCAATAGCACTTCCGGGTCAGATGAAGACTTATATTTTTCTTCAGCCCGGAAGTACTTCTGTTCCTGTGACTTAGGAGTACTTCTGGGCTATAGGGCAAATAAAAATCCCTGTGTCTCCCTGCAGCATCACACGGTGGCACCCACGGTCCCCAGCAGAGTTGTGAATCCAAACTCCATCTCCCATGATGCCCTGCGGAAATCCGGGGCACCTCCATGCTGCAGGGAGGACTCCATCTAACAGCCTGGATGTGTCAGCTGTATGTATATATATATATATATATATATATATATATACACAGTATATATATATATATATATATATATATATATATATATATACATATATATATAGATAGATAGATATATATGTATGTATATGTGTATATATATGTGTATACTGTACATATATATATAATAATAATAATAATAATGTATATACATATATATATGTAATAGTAGCCACTAGAAATCAGACAAATTCTAGTGTGTGTTTAGACCAGAGACTGTTATTTATTGTTTGTTTGTTTAATTTACCTATTTATATATTTATTTATGTAAAAAGCCAAATTTTCCCCTGGAGACAAGTAAAGATCTATCTATCTATCTAAGCCTATTAATGTTATTGTACAATGAAATAAATTAGTGTATACAAATGACATACAGTATATGATGGTATCCTTCTGGAGAGTCTCACCTTATGTATATAACATTTAGCTAGTACAGGGGTGGGCAGATTCAGTCCTGGAGGGCCGCAGTGGTTGCAGGTTTTTGTTCCAACCCAGTTGCTTAATTAAAAAACAATCCTTGTCAATTATTTAATTGCATGGCTTGCTAGTGCTTTAACTCTGCCATGTCAGGTTATTCTCATATCCTAGATTTATTTTCCTTTCTAAGGATATCATCCAAATGATTTAAAGTCTAAAACAGATGAGTAATTCTCAGTGCTTCACTTTTTTCTTTTCACTTTCCTTCCAAGTATTTAATTAACCCAAATAGTGCATGATAAATACACACAGGTGTAAATGAAAACAAGCTAAATGGAGTAATGCTGGTCTCTTTTGTCATTTGCATGGTATTGCTAATTAGGAGCAATTAAAAACCAAGAATACAGCTGTTTACTGTAAGACTAAAATAAGCAATAAGGGTTCAAAATCTTAATGAGTGAGACAACTAAAGTGAAGCAGAAGTGTTACTTGAGCAATAAGGGCTTCTTATTAAGCAACTGGGTTGGAGCAAAAACCTGCAGCCACTGCGGCCCTCCAGGACTGAATCTGCCCACCCCTGAGCTAGTATAATAATTTAGTTAATTATATAGTGTTCACCTGAGCTAAAGGAGGCATTATCAAAACATAACAGTATGTAGCAACTTTCAAGGGCCATCTCTCTAATTCTTTTCTTCAACTCTAGAAAAAGATCTACCCAAAAAGAGCTGACAAAGACACAATGAAAGAATAAATGTCCAATAGACCTTGTAGTTCCTTTGCAGAACTCACAAGCATCACTTATATCAAGAAACTTACATAACATTTTATTAACCCTGTAATATCTGCGCAATATTTAAAATGCAATTCTCTGATTTTGTTAATGATAACAAACTTACAAAAAAAGGTCCATATAGGGCGACAATGTTTCCGTTGTGGAGCTAACCACTGCATTTTCACAGGAGGATTAATTTATTGAATAAGCAATTCCCTTATAAAATTATTACTACAGCTATTATCCAATATGTTAACTTCATTTATTGATAAAAAAAATGTATCTAAATGAGAAGGTGTCTGCAATGATGTGACTGCTTTTAATTAGGGAGAAAAAATACACAGAATAGAGACACATACCATTTTATATCGGTGGCGCAGTGGCAGCGCTGCTGCGTCGCATTGAGGAGACCTGGGTTCACTTCCCAGGTCCTCCCTGCGTGGACTTTGCATTTTATCCCCGTGTCTGCGTGGGTTTCCTCCCACAGTCCAAAGACGTGCAGGTTTGGTGCATTGGCTATCCTAAATTGTCCCAAGTGTGTGCGTGCGTATGTGTGCCCTGCGGTGGGCTGGCACCCTGCCTGGGATTTGTTCCTGCCTCGCGCCCTGTACTGGTTGAGATTGGCTCCAGCAGATAACCGTGACCCTGTGTTAGGATATAGCGGGTTGGAAAATGACTGACTTACCATTTTATATTCTCTTACTGAAAGAGGAGAGGAGAGGTTTTGAGCGTGTACTGATTACACCCCACCGCTCGGCAAAGCGGTCCGAGATCCGAGTACAGCCATACAACGGGTGACACCTCAGCGCCACAATAAGCAGTGCGGGGTGTTTTACAGTGGCTGCAGTGCCAAGCCTGCCACCAACCCCTAAGTTTTCCCCGCATTTCCGAATTTTGGGCAAAAATCAGAATTGGCCATCAAATAACTGGTGAATCAACAAAATATTTTTTTAAACAATCTATCCAAGACTACTGATTTACCTTTGTGAGTAATTTGTTGATTGTTCCAAAGCAGGCATGCGCAACCTTTCCGCTATTGACGGCCGCACTACAGACTTTTTACTTTAATAACGGCCGCACTACAGACTTTTTACTTTAATAACGGCCGCCAGTAAGTCCAAGTAAACTTAATAATGTTTTATGATTTATGTAAAAATTTACAGATTACACATTAAAACAGAGTATGATATATCTGACAATATTCAATTTACTGGTCTACATATGTAAAACAATGTCTACGAAACGTCATATCGGACAAAAAACCTTTACAGCAATTGTTTCAGGAAGTTTGGAAAACATCGCCATTAATGGCTTCCTTGCTCTTGCATGTTTGCAGACAGACTTGCAAAGTCAGGGGACTCGCTGGAGACCATTAGCCGTATTCCAGACTCTAGATTGCTGTCTACCAATCGGGTTCGGTACTTGTTTTTCAGATATTTCATTCTGGAAAACGCTGCTTCGCACATATGATGACCGTTTGCTAATGGCGATAGGCAGTGTATGGACTTAGCCACAAGGCCGTACAGGCGTACACTCCCATTTCCTTCTCAGTTCCATATTGGCTAGCCGCTAGTCACGTGACTTCACATGTACTCCTGGGTGTCAGCCCATTTCAACCGAACTTAATATTCAAGTAAGCAAATCGGCTTTCGGCGTCACCATACCGACCCGGCCGACAAAGATTCCGCGGCGTTGAGACCCCTTACTCGCTGGAGTCCAGAGACCCTACACCTGCACGGCCGCCATTACGTACACTTTAATATACACGTCCACGGCCGCCAAAGTCCTTGCCCACGGCCGCGGCCGTACGGCCGCAGGTTGCGCACAGCTGTTCCAAAGGATAAAAAAAACCTGGAGAAAAATATGTTTGTAAATCAAAGGCCAACTCAGAAAAACTATTTATGAAAATCAGATAACTTTAAAGGTAGTTTACTAATTTTTTAGGGGCGTAACAGCAGAAGCACTGTACTAAGTCTGCGCCGAACTCGTGGTTTCTGTGATTTCTGTAACCCAGCAGATGTCACTATTTTCGAAGCTTCCAGATTGGGTAACGAGAACCACTTCCAGCTTTTTCTATAAAGGCGGGACTCCCAGATTGCGTCACATGCGCAGATTTGCGCGTTTGTTATTTACTTCCGGTGTGGAGAGGTTATACCGCCTCTTCTCTCTTGTTGTCATAATCGTGTGTTTGTTAAGGAAATACACGAAGATGGAGTTGTTTATAAGAGATATATTTAACCAGCTTCATTGTATTCACGTGTCGGAGGGTAGTTCGGTGCGAGATTTAATTCGGTGCGTTGATCAGAAGCAGGTGAGTAACGGGGTTATGACTGTTTATTTTACAAGAAGTGCCTGAAGTCGAGTGATTATCGGCCTTTTCTTTTTAATGCTCATTAGATAGCTGCTTTTCACGGCGGTTTTCTTGAAGTACTCGTGCTGCTGGAATAGGCTGTGCAAGTGGCTCGCAAGTTTATTCTCTTTGGTCTCTGTGACGGCAGAGTTTTTCTTTTAAATTATATCTTTCTTTAGTCATCGTCTTTTTTTTCTTTTGTTTGATTTCAGAAAAATCACAGTAGTGTAGTAGTGCTATATTTACATTTGTAAAAAAAAATTAAAGTAATATTTATTTGTGCCATAGCCTTAAATTCTTAACTTTGTAATTTTTCCTGTTCATTTTTTTTCTGCGGGATATTAAGACTTCAGAACAAATTACTCTCCATGTTAAAAGGTTGTAGCTATTCTAGTGTCGGGCATGCTATCTTCGTAATCCGGTAAATAACCAAAACGCCCGTTAAAAAACCTCCCCTCTTCTTCCTTCGCACCTCCTCCCTGGGTCTTATCATCCAGTCCTACGCTGATTGTAGCTGCGTCTTTTCCAGTTTCTCAAAATCGAGCTGATACTGACTTTGCAAACGAGTAACAAAGGAAATTTCTCAGTCCAATAAAGTTGGTTTTAAAAAGGCTTCGTGTGAAAAGTCAAACCAAAACTATTCACACACGAATAGTTATTACACACGCAGGATAAAAACTAAAAATGATTTTTTTTTTCTTCTACAAGCTTAGCCTTCTGAATGGAGGTTGCATTATTTCTCAAATGCAGACTCGTATATGCTTTACCTGTTACATTCAGTACGTTCAATACGTACGGCACCTTCAATATGGTCAATGGGATACGATATGAAAGTAGTTTGTCGTCCATGCCTTACCAACTGCAAGGCAGATCATAATCTGGGACTCTCTGTAGTTACAGGGACAAGAAATAATTTGAATATTCCATTTCAGTTTAGCTTGTGGGGGATATAACAATCTCCCATAGAGTATGCATTAATATGTAAATAGATACTTTATTAATCCCAAAGGGAAATTCACATAAAATTGTATGTTTGTTGGCAACCATTTTAACATACTGTAACTAAGAAAATACTTCGATCAATTTAACATAACCTTACTAAATAACAAATGGCTCTTACACAGATAATACGCAGTTGCACCTGTTGTTCCCTCCGGAGTACCACTTGGTATCCACTAGAATCACTGCATGTCACACTGATATTGCAATCTGACATGCCAGCTCAACCTGCCAAATATAGCCCACCTTGTTATCCTAGCTTGCCCTTTTTCTCTGCACCCCATTACTATTCAGTTCGGCTCATTATTACGAATGCCTGCCAATTCAGTATGCAACCTTGGGGTGGGGATGGATGACCATCTGTCTGTCCTTCACTGATCATGTTGAAATGGTCAATGGGGGTTGCAGATTTGCTTTATACAGTATTTGCAAGATCAGACTATATCTAACCAAGTATGTATCACATCTCCTGGTCCAGGCATTAGTGTTATCACAACTGGACTACTGCAACTCTCTCATGGTAGGAGTACTGGCATGTGCCACCAAGCTGCTGCAGATGATTCACATCACAGCAGCATATCAGGCTGGCACCTCACTGCTCTCTTCAGATTATTACAGTGGCTTCTTGTAGCAGCACATATTAAATTGGGCACCAGAGATCAGGGGCTTGAGCCACTGAAACCTTCCACTGCCAGATGACATTGCCCAGTTTTTAAACCTGTCCTATGTTTGTATCAGGGCAGTTGCACCTTTTCCATGTTATTAATTAGTTCAAACACCATTTAGCTGTAGGATGATAATGTCAGTTCTTTACAATGATAATATGCAGATTATATTGTTTAATCAGTTGTCTTATCATGTATGCTTGCATAATTGCTTTCCCCTTCCATTTATTTTTTTTGTACTCTTATTAATTATCTAAAGCAGCAGGAGAACAGTGTTTCTGTTGTGTGGTGTGTACAGCATGCCCTGCATTTCACTCAACTTGCATTGGGCCTCCAAGCAACTGTTAGACGAGTAAAAGACTACAATATACAAAATATATAAAGTTCAAGCAACTGCTCTCAAGGTTAAATTCAAAACAGTAAACTAATTTGTTGTTGAAGTCACACAAAACATTCCTGTGTTTTAACATTTTCAGGTTTGTAAATTTGCCAGTGCTATTCATTGGAAAGTTGTAAAACTTTGTACAGTGCAATTTCGTTGAGATATCTGAATGAAAATGCCTCAACACATTTCTTTGAAGAATAAGTATGCTACATCTCAACAAAATTGGTCTATGGGGACTGAGTTGTTTCATGCGGACAGATTGAGCTCAGCTTTCACAATAGGTGCTATGCACGACACATGCAAACACACCAAAAAAAAAAAACCACTTGTGTGTTAATCATGTTAGCGGTTGTCTTCACGTAAGCCCTACTTCATTCATATATTCTCGGCTGCCACGATTCTCCCACGTAGGTGGCAGAGTGGTACCTCTCTTGCCTCTCAGTAAGAAGAACATGGGGTTTATGTCCCAGATCCTCCCTGTATAGAGTCTGCAAAGCACTGTGAGTAGTGAGAAAGTGCTATATAAATGTAAAGAATTATTATTAAGATATATCTGTGGTGGGTGTGGCAACACGCTGTGTCAGTGCATGCTATAACCTCCTCTTCATATGTATGTGCTGTATAGTGTTAGAAGTGCTGAGTAGTGATTAGTGCTGTTACAGCAAAACTTCAGAAACTCTGGTTCAGCTCTTCGCCTGGCTCACTTTTATGTGGTATTTTCAGTTTACCCCTTTGTTTTTATGAGCATCCTCTGGGAACCCCCATTTCTAGGGCCCTATGGAATCCCTATTATTTTCTCAGATTTATTTATTTTTTTTTTACTTTAAGTAGCAACAGGTACAACAAAACAAACAATAGTGAAATGGCATTTTACAATTCCTTTTAATGAAACAGCACATTAGCACAACTGTACCTTATTTTGCAGTTCCATTCATCAGGTAGGAACCCAGATCCTCCATGATGCTGTATGCTGCTAAAATGTCATTAAGATTCAGCTGGTGGTTGTGAAGGGACTGAAGTGCTGCCTGCGAAAAGGTTGAAAAGTTGCAGCTCTTCATAAAGATAACATCTGCCAAAAAGTACTGGTCTCCAGTACCTGTAATTATGCAAATTTTTTCAAATGATTATTAAACCTTAAATGTTTACAGATTGAAAACGTGCGTCATTACATCTGTAGCTTCATCTACAACATATCTTAAAAATAGTTTGTTTTTGCTTTGTAATTAATTAATCCACAAGACCCTAAATCCGGGAATTAAACAGAAAAAAAGAGACTCTCTTTTAAGGGCTTGAGAAGCCTGCTCTTCTGCCCAGGTTTGTAGGTGCTGAGTTTATAATGGAAGAGTCAAATGTGGACCTTGCGTGCCTCGTCACCACGAGGCAAAACATTCATTAAATCCAAGAACATCGTTGTTACTTATTTAAAGGGAACCTGTTAACAACCAGTGCTGTTCACTAATAACATTTTTTCTACGGGAAAGACTGTTAATACCAGTTAAATATAATTTCATGTACAGTTAGAACTGACTACATAAAAGAATTACCATACAGCCAAATGTTTAATCACATATCAATATGCTCTCCGCTATCAGTGGTTTCATCAACTACAATATACATTTTATTGTCACAAATCTTTAGAAGAATGGCGTCCATATGTTGTTCAAAGACATGAGACAAATGAGTTTGATGAAGACTGCTTATTTACTGGCAGCGCACCTCCTTGTTTATAATGCTTAATAAAGAAAGGATGCATCTTCATTATTTTTTCGAGCGTTATGTCTGACTCGCCAAAGTATCTTCATGTCCAGTCTATGGTATGCTGGCAAAACTTGCAGAAAAGTTGTTGTCCAGGTTCGTAAAAGTCGCCGGGATATTTTTGTGCCCTCAATTTTGCAGTTAAGCTTTTTTTATTTATTTATTTTTTATTTTTTTTATTATAAATGTAGTTTGGGTATCTGAAACTGCTAGCTTCGACATTTCTGTTTCGTAAAGCTGGCTAATTCACATGCCTTTAACGAGAAAACCTACAGGAAGCACTCACAAACAGAGGCACGACTGAATTTCTACAAAGAATTGCATTCAATTGAAAAACAACAAACTAGAAAATAGTATCTGGATGATAATACTACAGATTATACAATCTTTTAATTTGTTGGGAAGTTTTATAAAGTCACCCCTTCAGTCTCTAAATTCCACACATTACCGCTTTTAAATCTAAAATCTGTTTTTATGTGTCAATTCCATGATTCCGCATCGCAGAAATCATAGGGCCCTACATTTCCTACACATACGAAATGTAAAATGTACCGTATTTGGTAGGGTGAGTTGAGTTAGTGGTCATATACAGTGTATGTTCAGTGTGTCCTAAAATGGACATGCAACTCAAAGCTTTCTTCCCATATTTTGGCCATATCTTGGTTAAAAAGAAAACAGAAATTTGGAAAAGTGTCAGCACAGCTGTAAATATGATATACCGGCCCAAGATCCGTTTCTTGTGTGATGCTACCTGGGAAATGAGAATTTTAAGTTTCATTCCTGCTGTATAACTTACTGTACCATTGAAGACCTAAATAATCGAAGAGTATGCACTTTGAAGGTCTATTTAAGTTCGTTTTTTAAGTTTATGGGGTCTTTATTGACAGTTTTGACTGTTTTTAAAGTTTAATGGGGTATTACTTCTGAGATCATTTTATGAAAGTATAAACTTTAAAATTAAGTTCTATGTACAGACTAGCATTTCATAAGGTATGACTTTTTTGATTCAAAGTTTACATTTTTCAGGTTATTCCAGCTTCGGATTTTTATATTAAGCGCAATGGAAAACTTGCAGCAGAAGAAGAACAGGTCCGGAGAGGACAAGTATATTCTCTGGAACCTCGAATATTTGGTGGAAAGGGAGGTGAGCTAATAATATGCAAGTTATACTGTTTAAACATTTCAGTCCAGATTCAGATCTTATGGCTTTATTAAAAAGTAATGTACAGGTTAATGGAAAAAGAGATAAAGTTGTATCAAAAGTAAAGTTTAATAGTTGGTCAATTTAAAACTCATCAGGATTATACTGTATATCAAACAATTGTGTTTTCCTGCCTTGAGTTCAGCGCTGCTAGGAAAGATTCCAGTCCCCAGTGGACATGTATCAGAATAAACTGATTATGAAAATGAATAAACAAATGGATTAATTATCTCCTTGTTCCAGGATTTGGATCAATGCTTAGAGCCCTAGGTGCCCAGATTGAGAAGACCACCAATAGGGAAGCTTGTCGTGATCTCAGTGGTAGGCGTCTCCGGGATGTTAATCATGAGAAAGAGTAAGTAAGAAATTAAATTATAATAATTAATGCATCTGCTTTGTTTCTGCTAGCTTACTCAGTTTTATTGTAGCAAGGTGCATCTTACTGTCATGACTGATTTATGTTGATATTCTAGGCAGTAGCTCAGGAGTGGTGGGATTTGTAGCAGCTCCAGTTTGTGATAACTCTGTGACTAAATGCTATGTTGAATTGTTCTGCTGCTCCTGAAATGGTAATTTCAAAATTCAAGTCTATGTTCTAAGTATTATTTATTTATTTATTTTTAGCCAATATGCTTTGTAATCATAGGATAGCACAAACTACCTTTCAGCAGATATTTCAGGACATTTTTTTTTTTTTCTTTTTGGTACTCTGTGGTGTGGGGGCGTCTGAATTTTTCAGACTTAGTCTCTTGATATAAAAAAAGAAGGTTAAGCAGAAATAAACATAACAGAAAAGATAATTTTCAATAATGAGCAGCAAGTACATTTGTTCAGCAATCAGTAAGGTAGTACATGCACACTAGATGCTCTTCTTTAAGCCCCCAACTCTCAAGTGTCTTTCAGTTTCTTTTCAGTGCCGGGGAACTCAAGATTGTGATCCTCAAAGTATGAGGTTGCTATCATTTACTTACTAATTTATAGTCCTCATGAATATAGTATAAAGTGAAGCTTATATATGGTTCATTTGTACGGCTTGAACATAAATCTGTTGTACATGCAAAATTGATTTAACCCTCTCAGTGTCTTCTGGTCAAATATGATTGGTTTTGTGTTTGAAATAAATAAAAGCAATCTGTTTATTATTCTTTGCGACTTTCCCTAAATTTCCCCAAAATTTAAAAAAAGAAAAAAAAGTAAAATAAATGAAAATCCCATAATTTTGAGCTGCTTCTAAAAATGTTTTACCTTGCTATGTCTTTCATGTAAGTTTTGACCCATCATTGGCTTTATTGGACTTTCAGCTGCGTTTAGGATAGCTTGTTTGCTTACATCCATTAAACATCTCAAATGGCAGCTTTTTTTCTAGAAAATGTGAAGGTATTTAGCAAAATGGCTTAACTTTTCAAAAAGCAAAAAATTTCTGCATGCCCTTGGAGTCAATTTTGACCCGTTTTTTGAGTTTCTTGGTTTTTCATCTGCATTAACAGTACAGGGTTGTTCACAAATATAAAAACAACCTAGTTGTAATTTTCAGTTCTGATCATTTGTCTAATGAGTTAAGATAGCCAGCCAATATAATGTGGCTTGGGGCGAAGAATTTGATGTCCAGGACACTTAAAGGGTGACAGAATCTGGTCAAAAATACCTGGAAGGCATGTGAACACATTGTGAGGGTTAATCTTTAGCATCTGCCTGTGAATGACTTGATAATTGTAGATTGCTTTAAAATTGGTTTTACTTTTGAGTTTTGCTTCATGTCAAAAGCTGTCGCAGCTTCCCTTTTTATATTATCATTGTGGCCGAGGCTTGAGGTGATCAAAAGGTTGTTTATGTTGTCACTCTTGGCAGTGAGATTTAGTTTACACAATTTACAAATTTATTATATTAATCTAAGTTATAATTCACATTAATACCACTAATGTAAAAGGACCTAAAGCCATTAAGAGTTTTTTTTTTTTTTTTTTTTTTTTTTTTTTAATAGTATTGTCAGGAAGAGTATCAAGTGTGTGTTTCGTTTTGTTTTTTTCACTTTTTCATTATATCTTACAATACATGTAATATATGAGCAATATCTTGTAAGATTTATCCAATGAAAAATATAGGTGCAGGAATTGTGATGCAAGAAGAATAAGTTCAAAACTATAGTTAATTTTACATGATTTTGAGCCATCTTGGATTCCTTGAATTGAATGGGGAAGTGGCTACTTACTTCAGGGCTGTCAGATTGACAATATTGTAATATGCTCTCAATCTGATGGACTTGATGTTCAGCATATCAGATTTCAAACTTGCAGAACAATGTAAAAGTGTTTCAGGTCTTCTTTCTCTCTAGTCAGTGCTACAAAAAGTTGCTTTTTGTTCTAGGATGGCAGAGTGGATGAAAAAACAAGCAGAGAGAGAGGCTGAGAAGGAACAAAGAAGACTTGAACGTTTGAAACGCAAATTGACAGATCCCAAACATTACTTCACTGATTCCAGCTACCAACAACAGTGTCATGATTTGTCAGAGAGACTAGAGGACTCTGTGCTAAAGGGTAAATGTGTATTGATTTGTTATGTATTCATTGTTTGTTTAGTTTAGATTGTAGTCCTTTGAGTTTTGAAACTGCACAATATTTGCATACACGATACACCTACATATTTTTTTAACCAATGCTGCATAGCTTTGCTAGTTGATTCCTTTATAAAATATATTCTATTGATAAGTTTCTCAAATTTAGCTAGTTTACCCTTTAATAAAATAGTTTAAAACACCACTACAATATTCTGTTCTGTGGACTTAATTTCTTAATTCTTCAAACCCAAAAGTAGAGGCTTCAGTGTGCTAGTGGTGTTAATCTTAATCAGAATTAAATATTACAGCTGCTGTCCTGTGGTTGTTGGCCATTTGTATTTTGCTCTGTCCTGAAAGTTTGTGTATTAGTACGTAAAAATCCCAAACTTGTTGGCGATTACAATAATTAGAAGTAAAAAAATACCTTGTCGAACATGCAACCTAAATATTTTTGTTTTTAATCCCACAGACTATAACCATATTTTGCCTGTTAAAAGTTGCATGTATATAATATGACATACAAGCTGGATCAGACAGTAATATTATGACATTAAAAATAGACTTTGGTGCAGATATTTACAATGATTTATAAAGTATCTACCATGAAGTCTTCAAATTTATAGTGATTCACCCAGACTTAAAAATTTCAGAGTTTCTGATAACAATATGAATTGTTAGAATAATCTGTGCTTTCTAGTACATTTCTTTCGTTATTTTAGTTCATCATTACAGCATCTCGGTGGTTCATAGTTGGACACTGCTAATAAAATGACAGTGTCACATACAGTGAGAAAATTTAGTCTTTGAATTTGTTTAGCAGTCTCTTGTGATACATTTGTGGATTGCTTATTGATCAGTAACTTTTGTTTAGCAGTTGAAATTGTGTTGATAAAATGTTGCTGTTTTTTGCAATCACAAGATGCCAGTTGCAGAGAGAATGCTGTAGTGTAAGAAAGGTAGTTGGGAATTATGTATGTGCATAATTGTGCACTTTGTTTTGCATTCTATGTATAATCAATATGAGAGAGACTGGATGTAGCACCCACTCAAGCTGTTACATTTCAAGTAGTGTAAAATCATTCTATTTCAAAGACTGCAAAAATTAGACATCATTGTTTTTCACTTGATTTTGACAAACCGTTCATTTGCAAGTAAGTGAAAATGTCCAGTCATTAATAAAACATTACTAATTCTTAAAATGGTCAATCGGCAACAATTTAAATTATTGCATGGGAGATAACTGCAAATACATGGCATTTCTGTGCTAGTAACAACGATTTGCAAAAATGAAATTAAAAACACTGACACCATTCCAACACTAAATAATAAGATTCAAAGTAAAACTGAAACATCCTAGTTTACACACAAGGCACTTTCCAAATATATTTTCTTCTGATGCACTTTCCAGACCACTGCTTGTGCATTATTTTTAAGTCTCAACTCCTTTCAACCCAACACACACCAAAAATTATTGTTAATATTGAAGCTATTCAGCATGCTATAGTCTAATGTGGCCCCACACCATAACCAGCGGTGCTACTTAGGGGTCTGTGCCGTCAAGGTGGTTTTGAAATCAAGTGCCATCTTTTAAGGTAAACATAATTTGAGAATACCTATTTTCATTTGTTAAAACAGTCCTGGTGTAATCCTTTTACATATCAACTAGTACACACAAATGTAAACTAAAACCTATATTAAATCACTTTTTATTAGTAGTTTCGCAACTTACAGAATAATTTTAAATCGCAATCACAAAATGATGCAAAACAGGCACTTGCATAACACCTTCTAAACCAAGTTGTTTATCAATATAAAAATCTTTTCATGGGTTGGTTTTTAACCAAAAACAACACAAACTTTTTCAAATAATTTTAAAATCAGTGTTTGAATGTTGCTGAAATTAAAAGGTGAAATATCTGTCAGATGATCAAAACCAAGGTTTACATCTAGTGGATGATTTCTGTGCCTTAAACTGTATGAGGTTTTTAATCGGTCAAGGCCGTTTTCCTTCAAATGAACTTGGTAGTTGGATGTAAGTCTTGACATTGACAGCAGTTTATTAGCAAAATAATTATCTGCCTCATAGCAACTGTATATACATAAGCTATATCTTCACATTGCCTACTTCCATCCATCCATCCATTTTCCAACCCGCTGAATCCGAACACAGGGTCACGGGGGTCTGCTGGAGCCAATCCCAGCCAACACAGTGCACAAGGCAGGAAACAATCCTGGGCAGGGTGCCAACCCACCGCAGGACACACACAAACACACCCACACACCAAGCACACACTAGGGCCAATTTAGAAACGCCAATCCACCTAACCTGCATGTCTTTGGACTGTGGGAGGAAACCGGAGCGCCCGGAGGAAACCCACGCAGACACGGGGAGAACATGCAAACTCCACGCAGGGAGGACCCGGGAAGCGAACCCAGGTCCCCAGGTCTCCCAACTGCGAGGCAGCAGCGCTACCCACTGCGCCACCGTGCCGCCCCATTGCCTACTTGTTGCAGTTATATTCATAGTTTAAGCTACTAAAGATGCACTAAAGGTGATTTGGAAACACTGAGTAAGCCTGTGCAGTTTTATAGCATTTGGCATATTTAGCAGTGATGTATCACTGAGAATGAATATAATCACAGCCCACTGGTGCTTTTGTTTATATATGGGTATGCTTGGGAAGACTTAAACATTCCTAATTAATTTTGCTAGAAAAAATAAGTTGTTAAGTGGTATTCATGTAGCAAGTAAAATGAAAGCAAAATGCTGAAGTTGAGCATGTTCACTCTTAACTTATTACATTGAACCTATTCCTTCCCAGAGCTGCTTGCCAGTTTACACGCCCACATGTTGTTTCCTGTGAATTATGTCTCTTTGTATGAGCCTCTTTTATTATGATTATTGACTGTGTTTTCCTAGTTGTGATAAGCTGATTATTTTTTTTCCTGTTCACTGATACCAATTTAGACTTCCAGCACTTCAGTAAATAAACACTTTACAAATAATCACATGGCTATCAATCATTATGTGATTTAAACAATTCTCACATTTTTTGAAGGATTTTAATTTTGTTTTGTAAAATCATCTGATTGTAGGCATGCAAGCATCCTCTAGTGGTTTAGTAATGGCAGAAGAAGGACCAAGCAAAAAGAAGCCAAACCTCGACAAAACAGAGAAACCAAGCAAGAATAAATGTTTTTGGTAAGCATTTATTTGGAGAAGTGGGAAAGTGTTGTAATAAATTGTTTATTAAAATGTGAATTATTGTGTGGATGACCCAAATAATACATTTTTTTTAACCTTTTTAAAGCATTGTTTTAGGCTATCACTTGTAAATCTCCAACAATTAAATACACAAAGGCTAGTACATGTATGTTATGTTCAACATGGTACTTTCAGAATTCTGTTTCTGGATCTGTTTAATTGTGTTCATTTGTGAGATCTGTAACCAGTTCTGCAGCTAACTAATGTAAAGTGCTGCATGTAGGAGAAAATCATACAGAGGAATGTGAATTAAAATGTGCTTAATGGAAAGTTGGACCTTTTAGAGCAGCGTTTCTCAATCTTTAAGTACTTGCGACCCGAGTTTTCATAACAGTTTTAATCGTGCCCCCCTAACGTTTTTTTGAAAGGAGCCCACTAATACCAATTTGTTCTTTTTTAATTAATGATATATCATAGATGCATATTTTATTATACCTACTTAACTTTTATCGACATTTATCTAACTCTATATTTATTTTTCTAGTATCAGAATGTAGTTTAACTTAATTTGTTTTGGTTTCAATAGATGTATTTTTCATATTTTCGATTCTTGTTTTTTTTTCACATCTTCGCGCCCCCCTTTTTGTTTTTTTGTGCCCCCCTAGGGGGGCCCGCCCCACAGTTTGAGAACCACTGTTTTAGAGCAAGGCTGTTAACCTGCAATTGCTGAGCGCTTTGAGTAGTGAGAAAAGTGATATATAAATGCAAAGAATTATAATAATAATAATAAGTTGAAATGGTTTATATGAAAAGCATTTTTTCAGATTCTATTTTTGAAAGTTTTAAAGGTAATCTTTCTATAATGTTTGTACTCATTCTTGTCTGTGGATATTTCACATCTTTCATTAATATTTCTCAGGACAGGAATTGATGGCCTTGAGGATTCTGCAGGTTCAGATGATAGCCTCGGCAGTGACAATGAAGAATTTCCCTCAAAATGTAGGGCAAGTCTAGGAGAAACAAGCCCAGAAAGTAACGGAACAGAAAGTGAGTGTTCACTTAAAAATGAAAGTGAGGTCGAAACATCAAGCATGCCTTGTAGCTCCTTGGCAGAGAACTACTTGGAAAGTAAAACAGAAAACAAAGACTCCCCTGCAACAATAGCAGAAGAAACACAGCCTGATGAAGAATTGCAACATGTTGTAAAAAGCGAATCGCCGGTTGTGCAGGAGGAGAAAGATGAGGACCAAGTCAGCCAGGTTCAGAGTAGTCAGGAAAAGGAAGAAGCTTCTGCATCCCTGCCTGAGGTAAGTATTGGTCAGATATGGTAGATGCACTTTAATAGCTGGCTTTAGCTAGTTGAAGATCATGGATGTTTTTCCTTTTTTTTTCTCTCAGATCATAAGCAAGGCTGCTTCAGTATATCAAAGTGATAAAAGTGCAGTTGCTACCAGCACAGGGCATGAAGATATTTTGAAAATGGCGGTAAGTAACTGCTAGGTGTTTAACACTCGTATTTGTTTATGTTGAGCCCTTCAGGTTGTTCCTGTTTCGAGTATCCAGCTGGGTCATATTTTAGAGCAGCTGGTCCTCATGGTTTCGCTATATGTAAGCCGTTTCCTGCAAGGAGCTTTGGCTCCACACGTGGGCCAGGTCCAATGCTAATAAGTCTCATTCCAGAAAGTTGAACCTCTTGCGATGCCACCTCAAGGCCTCAATAGTGAGAAAATAATCACAACACAGCTTAATCATGACACTACTAATGAAAGTTTATACTTGTAAGATGATTCTTTAATACAAGACAACATACATATCCACAGCGAGGCTCTTTTTGGATATCCTAGACAAGTTCACAGTGTAGCAGTTAGCGGAGTTGTTCTCTAGAGATGTCGTAGGATGTGCAGCATGTCTTCCTTGGACACCACAGAGCTGAGCATATGGCAGATTGTGTGCATTTTAATTTGCTGGGAGGATTAGATAAACCAACAATATGTTGCATTGAGCTGCTAATTTACCTTTTTCATCAAAAGTAACTGGCTGATATCACTGCAGTAGTTGGAGATAAAGCTGATGGCCAGCTATGGTGGCACTCGCTCCACCTGCTTGCGTATTTCCAGCTTCGGACCTTTTTGGAGCTTGCACAGTATGCTTTATTGATTCAGTCAAGCGAGGCTAATTAGTTTCGTAAAGGTGGGGTGTGTAATGAAAATAAAGTAACAAACATTGACAGAATTGGCAAGCTTGAGATTGGTGTGTTGGTATGAAAGAGGCACGTGCTGCTGGCCCATATTTTTTTTTTTTTTTCTTTGCAACTTGGAGTCTTTTTCAAAACTATAAGACATTTTATATATTAATACCTTTGCTATGTGGATTTAAATGCTTGAATAGTGGAATAGCATTGTCACTGCTAAAATGAGTCTGAAGTGCTTTATTATACAGCTTCAGATTAATTTTCTGAAATGTAATATTTGGTGATTGAGTAGAAGTTGCAGAATAAAAATTTCATTTACATAATCTATTTATTTTTTTTCTGTTTTAGACTGATGCCCCCCTGGACTTAATGACAATAAGCTCTGTCTCAGACCTGGAATCCTTGGGACTGGAGAGACTCAAGGTGGAGTTAACGAAACTTGGACTGAAATGTGGAGGGTCTCTGCAGGAGAGGGCCGCCAGGCTCTTCTCAGTCAGAGGGCTTAGTAAGGACCAGATCAACCCAGCTCTTTTTGCCAAGCCTGGAAAGGCAAAAATGAAGCAAAACAAGTAGCTGGCCACCATATTTTATCCAATAGATTGTTATATTTTTAAACATATTTACAGGTGTAGAAAATAAAGGACCCGTCTCCTTTAAAGGTGTGTTTTGGTTTGTCGCTGATTAGACTGAGGGGAAAAGTCCGTGTCTCTGTCCCAACCTGGAGAAGTTGGACAGCATTGTTCGATTTGAATTCTTCGTCTTGGAGCCCCCCTACCTTTTTAGAGGATGGTCATGTGAAATTTCTGACTTGCATTTCTTGTTCATCTCACAGCAGGAGAATGCAGCATTAGCTGCGGTGGTCTCTGTGTTTTTCTGCAAGTGTTGTCTGAACAAGAAGCAGTTTGAAGGAGGACTGTAATTCAAAAGCCCCAGGAATGAGCAGTTGTGGTGCTTCTTTGTGTCTGGGGTCCAGCACTGATGCCCACATGTGATACGTTTTCATGGCTTATAATGATTTGGGACAATAACTCGGTGTTTGACTAGGAGCCACATCCCTTTTTCTAGACATCCTTTTCTCTGTAAACCAAGAACTTGTCAGCGTTTTTCTTATCCATGTCCGATAATAGATACATGCAACATAATAATGAAAACTAGAAAGTATAATAAGAAAAACAAACAATGCAACGTAATAATATAGGTCGGCCCTTGTGATTTGCAGATCCGCCTATTTGTAGCTTTGTCATAAATAAATGATGGAAATTGTTCTGTGAGTTTTGCAACCTATTGAGGAAAACTGCAGACCACACTGAATCGGCGCTACTTAAATGGCCAGCAAATCCCAGCAACTTCAGGAATACATTGGGGGGAAGGACTGCTGGGTGAAACCAGATGAAGCCCAACTGGTAATAGGGAGTCATAAATTCATTGGTTGTCTTTTTGTTTCATCATTGCAATTGCAACCATCGGATTGGACTTTTCTGTGGATTTATGTTCTTGTCCTGTGCCCATTGTTTGTTTGGTGTTTGGTTTTTTTTTTTTCTTTTGTCTGGGGACTTCTGCAAATCTTCACTTTCTGTACATTGGCATCACGGTAAGACCAAACTTTATATAACGTTCAGGAGGCTGTTACAGAGGATTTGCATTTCACCATCATGTACATATGTGAAACTGAACTGGGTCTCGAGTGTTTGTTTTGTGTTGAGTACTTTGTTGAATTTCTTTTGTATCTGTAATATTAATCATTTGTGTAAACACAATTTATGTTACATTTTGTATAAAGTTACAATTAACTAAAGAGCTGTGGAACTATGCACTTTGTCTGATGGAACAGCACACATCTTTGCCTTGGAAGCCTCACCTCACCCAGCGCCGTCTTACCAGCATCATAGGCTCCTGGGCAAAGTAGTGTGCTTGGGCCCCTGTTTTGACAGCGAAACAAACATATGTACAGTTATGGACAGAGACAACTTTTTTCTAATTTTGGTTCTGTACATTACCACAATGAATTTTAAATGAAACAACTCAGATACAGTTGAAGTGCAGACTTTCAGCTTTAATTCAGTGGGGTGAACAAAACGATTGTGTTAAAAAAATGCTTTAGTTACCTCACATTTTTATGCAATCTCTTCATTTCAGGGGCTCAAAAGTAATTGGACAATTGACTCAAAGGTTATTTCATGGATAGGTGTGAGCAAGTCCATCGTTACGTCATTATCAATTAAGCAGATAAAAGGCCTGGAGTTGATTTGAGGTGCGGTGCTTGCATGTGGGAGATTTTGCTGTGAACAGACAACATGCAGTCAAAGGAGCTCTCCATGCAGGTGAAAGAAGCCATCCTTAAGCTGCGAAAACAGAAAAAACCTTCAGAGAAACTGCTACAGTATTACGAGTGGCAAAATGTACAGTTTGGTACACCCTGAGAAAGAAAGCAAGCACTGGTGAACTCGGCAATGCAAAAAGACCTGGACGTCCACAGAAGACAACAGTGGTGGATGATCGCAGAATCATTTCCATGGTGAAGAGAAACCCCTTCACAACAACCAACCAAGTGAACAACACTCTCCAGGGGGTCAGCGTATCGATATCCAAGTCTACCATAAAGAGGAGACTGCATGAAAGTAAATACAGAGGGTGCACTGCAAGGTGCAAGCCACTCATAAGCCTCAAGAATAGAAAGGCTAGATTGGACTTTGCTAAAGAACATCTAAAAAAGCAGCACAGTTCTGGAAAAACATTCTTTGGACAGATGAAACCAAGATCAACCTCTACCAGAATGATGGCAAGAAAAAAGTATGGAGAAGGCGTGGAACAGCTCATTATCCAAAGCATAGCACATCATCTGTAAAACACGGTGGAGGCAGTGTGATGGCTTGGGCATGCATGGCTGCCAGTGGCACTGGGACACTAGTGTTTATTGATGATGTGACACAGGACAGAAGCAGCCGAATGAATTCTGAGGTGTTCAGAGACATGCTGTCTGCTCAAATCCAGCTAAATACAGTCAAATTGATTGGGTGGTGTTTCATTTACCAAAACATACAGCCAAAGCAACCCAGGAGTTTATTAAAGCAAAGAAGTGGAAAATTCTTGAATGGCCAAGTTAGTCACCTGATGTTAACCCAATTGAGCAGGCATTTGACTTGTTGAAGACTAAACTTCAGACAGAAAGGCCCACAAACAAACAGCAACTGAAAGTCGCTGCAGTAAAGGCCTGGCAGAGCATTAAAAAGGAGGAAACCCAACATCTGGTGATGTCCAGGAGTTCAAGACTTCAGGCTGTCATTGCCAGCAAAGGGTTTTCAACCAAGTATTAGAAATGAACATTTGATTTCCAGTTATTTAATTTGTCTAATTACTTTTGAGCCCCTGAAATGAAGGGATTGTGTTAAAAAAATGCTTTAGTTGCCTCACATTTTTATGCAATCGTTTTGTTCACCCCACTGAATTAAAGCTGAAAGTCTGCACTTCAACTGTTTCTGAGTTGTTTCATTTCAAATTCATCGTGCTAATGTACAGAACCAAAATTAGAAAAAAGTCTCTTTCCAAATATTTATGGACCTAACTGTAGGCATCGGAAACATTGTAAGCCCATATGCTCCTGCGTCCCCTCATTGTGCCTATACATTAAGACGGCCCTGCCCCTCACATAAGTGATTTGCTGTGATCGTTCTCGTAAGGTTGCTTGTCTTAACTAACAAAGTCAGTTAGTGCCCTCTGTTTGAATGACAGATGTTATACACTATTACTACAAATGTTTATGGTGTTCCGTCTGTTGGAAAAACTGAGACATACCAACTGGAAGGACCCCCAAATACACAAACACTTGTCCTTTTACTAAGGAGGATTACTGTCAGTGTCTGGCAAAATTCTTCCATGCGTGTTGTCATCAACATATAACACGTCACCACTGACCAGTGGCATGGTCAGTCACTGCCATCCCTAGAAACTGCTGCCTTCCCATCTTGAAAAACTCGGCAACAAATGAAACAGATGTTTGTGATGAGCCATCTTGTGGAATAACAGACTGCAACTGGACAGATGGAAGTGTACACTGACACATTTGATGAACACAAGATGAATGTGTTACAAAGTGCATTCCAATAGATGGTGCACTGCAAATGTTATGCCGAAGTCAATGTCTTAGCACAGCTATAAATATATAAACCTATCGTAATCAGCCTGAGGTACAGCAGAATGTTTTAAATGCCCAATGAAAATGTCAAAATGCAAATCAGTATTGTCCTATAAACCCGGGACTTAACCTTCTTTCTTGTCCATCCATGACTCTGTTCCCTTACTTTGTCTCTGCCAAGTGCATCAGGACCCAGGCAGCAGCAGCCCTGCAAGGACAGGGAGCCCCCCCTCACAGTGGCCTCATTTATGAACTACTCATCTAACCTTAGGATGTGGGACAAGTCAAAGGACCTGGGAGAAACCAGATGGGTTCAAAGAGGTCCAGATGACTATGAGGAGGACGTGCTAACTCAATACAGATAATGATGTGTTGGGGTGAAGCTGATTTTTAAAAAAAAATGAACTCTGTAAATGCCCATAAAAATCCCAGTGAGAGCAATTTACAGAGTGTCCAAAATGAGAATTGTGACAAAAGTTCACTTGAGTTCCGGGGCTGTAATCTGCCGTGGCACACCATCCATTATCCAACCCGCTATATCCTAACTACAGGGTCACGGGGGTCTGCTGGAGCCAATCCCAGCCAGCACAGGGCACAAGGCAGGAAACTAACCCTGGACAGGGCGCCAGCCCACTGCAGACCATGGCGCGCACACACACACACATATAACTCTTCACTCATATGGAGCCAATTTGGAGTTACTGAGGAAAAGTAAGAGCGAGCAAGCATACGACCGAGACTGAGCCCAAGGTTATGGGACAGCAGTGCCAGCAATTGTGTTACCGTGCCACCCTCCTGTCATCGTCAGCTTTCTGTAATTGAAATTGTCTTGACATAATGTGGCGAGGGTACGAGCGGAACAGCCGAGTTTTGTTTTACATTAAACATCTAAATTGTTTGTAAAGCCTGTTTTGCGTTTTGTTTTATAGCAAATCTTTTGATGTTTTAGATTTTTTCCAAAAGTAAAAGATTTATTTTTTGTGTACTGTACAGTGAGGCCTGTGTAGCAATATGTGATTATATGGGAATTAAGTGTGTCGTCCAATGCTTAGTTAAAGTCGATCTGTGTGTGTGTGTGTGTGTGTGTGTATGTGTTAACTCTTTAAACTCCACCTCGTTTGTGTCGGCTACTTTGATTTAAATTTCTATAACTTCAACATCCTTCACTCAATCTTCATCTTCTACCCCTCAAAGTAAAGGTCAGACATTTCTCTTTCAGAACTTTTGCACCTGGAGAATTACGTTATGTTGTACCCATACTGTGCGTTGCAGCAGAATAAGCTGCAAAATTTAGTAATATTTTTCTTAGTTCCATTGGTGCTGGAATACGCTTCCAAACACCCTGAAAGTTTCAGTATCAAAAAACAGGAAAAAATGTTAGTAATATTTCTAGTTTTACTGTTTTATAGCAGTACAAAAAAATGGAATCTTTTTCTCCACTTTTACTGTATTCTGGTAGGCGGCCATAGCATACAGATTCATTATTGGAGACCGCTGGCCTACTGTATGTGTCATTTAGATGGGCAGATCTTACTCTGTCAGAGTAGATAAAGTTGGTAAAGAAATTATACATCCATCCAACCATCCATTATCCAACCCGCTATATCCTAACTACAGGGTCACGGGGGTCTGCTGGAGCCAATCCCAGCCAACACAGGGCGCAAGGCAGGAAACAAACCCCGGGCAGGGTGCCAGCCCACCACAAGAAATTATAAAATGTGTTCAAATTATAGCAGCAATGCTGCAAGATTCAAAAACGTCTTTACAAAAAGAAAGTCTGAAAAATAGAAAGTGGGATGTGATGTCATCTGAAAGTTGAATCCCCCCTGTCATCCAGTAGATTACAGTAGGCCCACCAAATTGTACACAACTGAATCCGGACGTTCAAGAAAGGGGGGGGGGGGGGCACGGGGGTATTGTGATAAACATCAGGGTATGCAACACGGCATTTTAATGGTAAAGCACTCCGCATTAATTATAGAAATAAGGATTTGAATTATTTATGCAGATTAAAAAAAAATCATTTTGCATTATTGTTTGGTGGGTCTTAAACAATGGGGCTGAGTTTCAAGGGTTAATTGTGCAGCAAATTCTGCATGCCCGGCTCAGCCTATTGGTTTATCATCAGGGTCTCATTTGAAACATAAGATGGGGGGGGGGGGGGGGTGCAAAAAGTTTGATGCCTTACATAACTAGACATCAAGACTTGTCAAACAGCACGTTATATTTGGGGTTTCAGGTGAATCAGGAGGCAAAAAAAAAATCCGGTGCATTCAGAGGGTTCCGAAGTAATTCTAGACTTACTGGTTTTTATAAGGCAATTAATTTAGACCGGTTGGGTGTTAATTTAACAGTGTTGTGTAGTGTATGTGTGTGTAAATAAATGGTAGGCATTGCGTTCATTATCCTGACTCCTCTTCACACTCCAGTCAGTAGGTGGCGATAAAGCACCTTTACAGTTGGTTTGGAATAAAACAAGAAAAAGAAACTTTCGAGTTCAGAGGTCAGGAAGGGAAAATGGCTGCGTTGTGCAAGGCGGTGCCCGCTCATTTCGAGGCGGGCCGGTCGTCACTCCGTCCTTTTCTGTGGAATTTCAGGCGGCTCTGCAGTGGCGGTATCAGCGAAGAGCCCGGTCACGGACAGACAGCTGAGGCGGTCCAGTCCGAGGAGAGAAAACGCAGCGGGTTTGCGGCGGCATTCGAACTGCATCGAGACTTGCAGCAGAAACAGAAGCCCTCGGTCAAGACACGCGAGTCATTCGCGTCCCTCCTGCGGCGCTCACCGCTAGTGCAGATGGGACCCGCTAAGGATAAAATCGTGCTGGGGAAGATCTTTCACGTCGTCGAGGACGATTTGTATATCGACTTTGGGGGCAAGTTTCACTGCGTGTGTAAAAGACCAGCGGTAGAGCCGGAGAAGTACCACCGGGGCGTGCGAGTGCGGCTGCGGCTGCTCGACCTGGAGCTCACCTCCCGCTTCCTGGGCGCGCATACCGACACCACGCTGCTGGAGGCGGACGCCGTTCTGGTGGGACTGGTGGAGAGCGGCGACCCCAAGGCGAAGGAGCAGAGTTGACCTGGACGTTTACACGGAAATACTGGCAGGCTGGACTCGTGCAGTTTGGTGTCCGTTTATATTTAAGTCGGCCTTCATTAAGAAGGACATGACAGCGCGGTGTCCCGGCTGTCTGGACAAATGCCGGGGTCGAGGTAAATGACAGCGGTGGGCGCATCGCGTCGCCTTTCAGTTGCACAACTCGCAAAGTGTAAAGAATACCAATTAAAAAAAAGAAGACGTTTGCGTTGTTTTGCTAATTTGTGTGGTTATGTCTTTAAACGTTTGTATAGACTTGGGTGTCCAGTTATGTAGTAGAGAATTTTTCAACCTTTTACTTCAACGTAAATAGTCGTTTTGGTGGTGGAGTCAAAAAATCAACACCGATTTAAGCTCGTAGTGTGACTCGGTGATTTGAATACGGTGTCTCGGTGTGGAAACCAACGTGCAACGCGAACCTTCAAAAACATAACCGGGCCAGTGGCGGTTTGTCCATCTTCTGTACCTGCCCCCCCCCCCCCCCAAGGATCAGGATCAAGGCAGAGTCCATCAGTGGGCACCCTCTAGTGCACGTTTGGGCCAACTGGTCCCTTAAGGACATCACAGAGCGCCCAAACTTAACTACACCGCCACAGTCCAAGGTACAAATGACCTTTTATTTTTTGCAAAATGTCCTATACGGGCTTCTTCTTCCATAATCCAGAATACAATACTTTTGTTTGCTTTGTCCGCCTACGCTCCCTAATCTGACTCGCCTGAGTGAGGCGGAGGACTTCATTTAACCCGGACCCAGAGTAGGGGGGTGTTGGCTCTGTGGTGAGTAGGCACTTCCAGCTCGGGTGGAGTCTCCTTCCAAAAGCACCCACCAAGGACCTCACCCCCCTCCCATGTAGCCCTGTGGGTGTCCAAACAGGATCTACACCACAGGATTGCTGCCGCCGAATTGAAGCGCACGGCCCATGGGAGGTGGTCACCCCCTGTCCTTCCATTATATACTCTCATTAGGAAACGGGAACACAAACCATCCTGGCTGGGGTGGCCATCTGCTAATGTTCTGTATCCATTATGATCTCCTCCCGGGCCGATTAGCCGATCCTCCCTGCCAGCCGATCTTTGCCCTTCATCACAATGTCTTTGGAGGTGTGGAAGAAGACTGAAAAGGTAAAAATGTGCAAACAGACTGAGCCAATTTTGAAATCGAGTCCATGGCCTTAAATCAATGAGGTGCTCCATATTGAGGTACGCTTTTTTAGAACCTGCTTCTGTCACTTCAGCATTGTGACGATCCCATGCCTACTCTGACCACATTTTGGCCAAAGCAGGGCGGGGTACACAAGATAACACTGGGTTGATTTTTGGGATTGTTTTCAGTGACCTTCCTGGTAAGTGAAGGCTGGTCTATAAACCTACAAGATGATGTCTGTATTATTAGTTAATCTAACGCTTATCTTTGAGATGTACTGTAGGTGGAAATCTAAGAAAGCCCCCCACGTCAATAAGAGAGAGGGAATGCCCACATTACACAAAGGCAGTAGCCAGGTAAGAAATCAAACTGGGATGTAACTAATATGCCTGACTAAGTTAAAATATCTACACTTTGACTTAAAAAGTTAAATTCAGGGCTTCTCAGTTTTAGTCCTGAGTGCCCCACCTGTGTTTTTCCCAGTTGATTCTGGGGTTCGTCAGTGGTGTGTTCTTACTCCTACTCTACTCAATGCTGGCATGGACTGGGCGTTGGGCAAGGTTGTGGGGTCCAGTGGCTGTGGGGCATCTATTGGAGAAGAAAGATTCACTGATCTTGACTTTGCTGATGATGCTGTGATCTTCACTGAGTCAATGAAGGTTCTGATCGGGGCTCTTTGAGAGACTGAGTGAGGGGTCTGATAAAAACTAACATCCAGGCCTTTAATGACCTCTTGGGCACAGCCATCAGCAGTGTGTCTGTCTGTGGAGAGAGTGTCGACCACGTCGAGAGGTTTACTTACCTTGGCAGTGACATTCACGTCTCTGGTGACTCTTCCTATGAAGTCAGTAGATGGGTGGTCATGAGGTCGCTGTAAAGGGGTGTGTGGCGCTATAGAGTCCTGGTGCTCACTGTTTTGCTATATGGTTGCGAGACTTGGACGCTATCCAGTGACCTGAGACAAAGACAGGACTCCTTCAGTACTGTGTCCCTTCAGAAAATCCTTGGGTACCACTGGTTTGACTTTGTGTTGCTCATGGAGTCCCGAAAGAGGCACATTACCTGCATTGTGAGGGAGTGTTGGTTACGGCACCAAGGCCTTGTGGCGCGATTCCCCTGAGGGTGATCCAGTTATCCTCATTGTTGAGTATCCTTGCTGTTGGACCAGGCCAAGGGGATGCCCATGTAACACCTGACTGCAGTAGGTAGAGGGTCATTTCCAGAGTGTGATTCTGGACTGGGGTGGCATGGTGGGTAGTGCTGCTGCCTCGCTGCTAGGAGTCCTGGGTTTGCTTCCCGGTTCCTCCCTGTGTGGAATTTGCATGTTCTCCCCATGTCTGCATGGGTTTCCTCCCACAGTCCAAAGACATGCAGGTTAGGTGGATTGGCGATCCTAAATTGTCCCGTGTGTATGCCCTGCGGTGGGCTGGCGCCCTGCCCGGGGTTTGTTTCCTGCCTTGCGCCCTGTGTTGGCTGGGATTGGCTCCAGCAGACCCCCGTGACCCTGTAGTTAGGATATAGCGGGTTGGATAATGGATGGATGGATGGATTCTGGACTGTGTGTCTGCCATCCGGGATCCTAAGCTGTTTCGTTATGTGATGGGTGTGGCAGTGCGCTGTACCAGTGCAGAGCTCCCTAATCTTTTCCCCCATGGCTGCAGGTTTTTGTTCCAGCGAGTTTCAGACTGACCTCCTTAATTAGCAGGTCGTCTTTTCTCTGTTTTTTTTTTTTTTTTTTTAATGTTTATAAAACATTTTGAAATATTTTGTTTTTGCTGTAGTTTGAAATGCTTAACTCTCCTTTGCTGTTTTCTTATCAATTTGCCTTTTTGTGTCCTAGTAATGAGTAGAGGGAGTAAGCGGCCCTGAATGCTGAAAGGCTGCGCCAGCTTCGTTGTCGGCCCCACTACCGTCCCCATTAGTAACTAATGAATTATAGCGCCCTCCATAGTGTTTAGAACAAAGACCCATTTTTCCGTGATTTCCCTCTCTGCTCCACAGTTTAAAATTACAAATTGAACAATTCAGGCGTTGTGATTAAAGTGCACACTGCAGATTTTCATTTAAGGGGGTTTGAGTACCTCTCAGTCACACAACAGTATTCTAGGCAGTCCCCCCATTTCAGGACACCATCACGTTTGGACACAGCAATGGCAGGTCTATTAAATCCATCATATTTAAGACTTTGTCGCATATCCCTGGCATGCAATGACTGCTTGAAGTTTGTGATTCCCAGACATCAATCAGCAGGTGCTGAGGATCTTCTCCGTGATGCTCTGCCAAGCCTCTAAAGCAGCCATCTTCAGCTCCTGCTTGTTTTGGGGGGGTTTGTCCCCTTTAGTTTTCTTTTCAGCAGATGGAGGTCGTGCTCAGTTGGATTTGAATCGGGTTACTGGCTTGGCTATTCAAAAACGTTCTATTTTTTAGCTTTGAAAAAGCCGAGGTGTACTCTCCATTTTTCTATTGACCAAACTGTTCGTTTCTGTTCAGGGTTGCGGGTGATGGCCACCCCATTGCAGGGCATGCATTTACAATCACAAATCATTCTAACCTGCATGTGTTTGGGATGAGGAGGGTAGGAGCTTCAAGGTAAGGTGGGTCTACTCACTAATGGTGCCAGAGAGAGGCGATGGGTTGATGCTGATGTTGATAAGCGCACAAACAAGAAAGAATTTCACTGAGGTGTAACAACAATGACTGTATGAACCTATGCTGACATGCTTCCTACTTTTGCTATTATTTTTTTTTTATGTCCTGGGTATTATAAGAAGACGAGACTATCACAGTATTCACATTTAGCAGTGGAGGAAACAACAGCCGATGCAAGGTGGTCCTGGTGTATCCCATTATTCACTGTCCAGTCCATCAGCAAACACTCGACTAAGCACAGTGGCCAAGTGGAGCACATTAGGACGTGGAGAGGGCTTGAGAATAAAAGTGTCTGATACAACCACCACCCATTTTCCAAATCCACGTATCCAGAGTAGGGTTATGGGGAAGCTGAAATCTATCCCAGTAAGCACTGGGCACAAGGAAGGAACAATCCCTGGGCAGAGTGCCACTCCGATCTGAATAACTGAACAAGAGGAGTGGAAAACCGTAGAGAGGACTTAAGAGTCTGAGTTAACTGAATTTACCCACAAGTCTCTGCCCTAGGGATAGACTCCACCCCTGCCCCGCCCTTGAACTGGCATCTCTTTGCCCCGGCCACACAGAGCCTCAGCCACCTGGTTGTGTTTGGTCCTTTATTGGATGACGTTTCTTACAGCTGTATTTAGTTACCCGACACTACATTCAGTAAGTACACTTTCATCCAAACGGCACCTACACACTTTTTTTCGGCTCTCAATCATTAATAGCTCTCATTTTATCCAATTATTGTAAAACCTGAATTCAAAAGCCCACCAAGATCCTCGTCAAATCTGCACCTGACCCGCTTGTCCATGCTCTTTGAACCCAATGTCGCCCCCACAAAACTTATCAACTACACAGAATGCCCTGAAAGACTAGTGTGTTTCTTTTTTTGTGTTCATGTCCAAGTATTTTGTTATTCATACGGAGGCTCCCACATTTCCTTGAGTAATGTGCCCAGTGAAGTGATTGAGGATTTAAATTGTGCTCATCGCAGGCTCGTCGTAAAGGTGCACAGGGGTCGCTCCCAGACATTTCAGCGTGGATACCCGTGTTGGTATGCCTGGCCCAGGAGTGGCATCTCCTCCAAAGCGGGCCTCTAAGTTGTACCCAGTGCTGCCAGTGTGGATTCAACCATTCGTGCAAGAGTGAGCCCAGAAAATGGATGGATGGGTTTAAGGATGGAGTGAAGACTCTCAAGTTATCGTCTGGAGTTTGCAGTTCATGAAATGAAAATTCGGTGGGGAATGGATGCTGGTGTCGGGTAAGGTAAGAAACCAAATCCAGGTTGGAGTTTTATGTTTTTCTCCTTCTGAAAGCAGTTTGTCTTGTCTTTAATCAATCCAGAAAATGGATGAGTTATGAGGGAAAATTAAAAGAGCTGAGCCGTTTCAGTTTAAACAAAAGGAGTTCTGTTTAAAATTATAAAGGGGAATTAATTAGTCCAGTGGACCGCGACTGTGACTTTAAAATAGGAAACTTGTTAAGAGTAAATTTTGCATAAACATTTAAAAGTTTTTCTTTACACAGAGAACCACAGACACTTGGAATAAATGAACAAGTCGGGTGGCAGACAGCAGGACTTTCAAAACTCAGCTTGATGTT
The DNA here is from genome assembly GCF_900747795.2 of Erpetoichthys calabaricus. Taxonomy (NCBI): domain Eukaryota; kingdom Metazoa; phylum Chordata; class Cladistia; order Polypteriformes; family Polypteridae; genus Erpetoichthys; species Erpetoichthys calabaricus. The sequence continues at coordinate 77,016,854 of NC_041408.2, read as the reverse complement.
ATTTTAGAAGAATTGAGTGAGTAGGACTGGAGAGCTTAGTTGGGCTGGACGGCCTGTTCTCATCTCATTCTTTCTAACATTCTAAAAGAAAACTTCTGTTTCCGTAAATTGCTCTCATTCGCATTTCCAAATTCTGTTCAGTAGGCCAGGCTAGTATGACATCTCCCAAATTCCACTTATTGTTGAGGGCGAGTTTGTTTTCATTCATACGTTTTTAGGTAAGTTTATAAACTTCATTTTTTCACAGTTTGTAATAGACATGACTTCCTGCCTGTGCTTTTTCAATTTCAAATTTCAAAATTACATTTCTGGAGTGTCATTTGTTGACTCAGCTGAAACAGATTTAGCAATGAAGCTTGTGTTGGGAATCCAGAATAAGCAGCTGACAAGCTTTAGGCACACAATTTAAGAGGGCACACTTTCAACCTTATCAGACACCTGCCTTCCCCTCCACTGGCTTCTGTGGGGACACAAAATGTTGGTGAACCTCCAGAATGGGTGGCAGTCTGTCAAGTGTCAAAATGAATCTACTGGCTCAACACTCGGTGCAACATCATGGGGGCTGGAGTCCATCTTGGCACCACTAGGAAGAGGCAGAAACCAGTCATGCCAGTCTCACATTGGGCAAACTCTCACACATATACACAGTCAATTTGGAATCACCAGGTAACACTGGGTGGCACCACATGCAATGGATATATAGGTGGCCTCCATCTGCAGTTGTGATGGTGCACTTCCACCTGTCCAGGGCCACTTTGCCACCTCATGTGGCTGACAAGTCATCACATTGCACCTTTATATGCTGTACAGTATTTATGTGCAAAAAGCAGGTATTGCATAGAGTGCCTAGCCATTCTATAGAATACGTGATGTTTTTAGGCAAAGTATGAAATGTCTGTGTTACTTATATATTTTCCCCCAGGCATACAGAACAACTTGCCAGTTTGCCTTTTGGCATTGCACATAATGCCTAGGAAATATTTGAAATTTTTATTGTTTCATACTTTCATGTCCCAATTTTCGGCATTCTAGAAATTTCCTAGGTATTCTACACAATGCCTAACTTCACATATTGACGGTAACAAATATAGTGTTTGATAGCCAGGAAGTTGCATGACGCCACACAGCATTGTCGCCCCACCAGCTCACTGCTGGACCCTTTTACTAGTCCATCTTCTTCTTGCCGTACTTTTTTTTCCCTCCATTGTATGAGAGCAGACATGCATTACGTACGAAGAGACCGTCCTTCAGTGAGAATGAAGCTATGGCAATGGCTCACAGCACCAGAGTACGAGTGCTTAACGGGTTTATTTTTTTTATTCCTTTGCATTTTCATCTGCTTCATATAACATTTTGCGTTTTAATAATGCTGCCTTACAACCACTGCGGCCCAGATATGCTGCACTGAAGACCATAGTTCTGAGTGAGTGACCCCTGTGATGGACTGCTGTTACTTTCTGCTCGTTTTCAGGAGTTTGATCCTTCATAGCCTAGCTGTCCGGATCAGCCACGGGTTTGTCGTGGGACGCATCGCTGCTGCTCTGGTAAAGTTATATCCTCCAAGCCTGACCTCGGATCAGGACCAGTGAGTGGGAGGAAGACGCCGGTATTGGTGGTGAAGGACCAAACGCATCACTCTCATTGTTGTCCACCACTATAACAGATATTAGCCATTTACGTACATTATTAGAAAATTTTAAAAAATGTAAAGAAAAGTGTACCTGAAGCAACGAATACTGAAATGTATGATGGCAGTTTGTTTTTTAACATGAACACTGCTGTTTTATTTTAATAGTATCATTCAGAGTTTTTAAATGTGTGGTCACCATCATTATTATTTTTCTCCTTTTATTTTGTTCAGAAGAAAACATTAAAACGAGCTGAGTGATTAGCTTATTCTGTGATCGTTACCTTACAGCGAGTGTCTACAAGTCGATACTACTTACACGATAAACAAGATGGTGGACTGTTACTATGGCAACCAAACATCATAACAGTGACAGGAGAGATTAGACAGAGCGCCGGACTGGGAGAAGCACCACTAGGTGGCACCAAACCGCCCCGAGTTTAAACCGACTGGGCCAGAGTGGCCATGTTCAGTCTGCAACTACCTGTGCTGGAAAGGTAAAGTGCGGTAAATAGAAAATTATTGGGCTTTTATTTCAATTAAATACAAAATTATTTATTTGTGTCTGTCTGTAAATCCCAACAGAGTTCATACTTGAAAAGTATCGGGTGCATAAGACACACGTGCTGCACTTTCCTCATCTTAAGGTTTTAACTCTTTTGAGGCATTTTCTTCTTTTTCTGGCTGTTTCAGGAGACGATGATCCCAAAAGTAGACATGACAAGTGAATCTGTGGCTCTTTTTGAAACTTTTATTGTCATTTGTTCTGGCACTTTTGTTTTTACTAATCCTTACTCGCTCATATACAATAAAGGGAGCGAAGAACAGAAAAGGTTCATTAAAAAGCAGCCAAATGAAACACTGAAGTTAAATACAAAAGTGAAACAGAAATAATAAACTACTTATAAATTTCTATTGAATGATATGAATGATGTGGACACGCACTACAAGCTGTCGGAACTTAAGCAGCTCTATACAGAGTGCTGTATTCTTGGGGGTCATTATCATTCAGGTTTCGAGGAGAGGCTTGTTTCTTTATGTAGCTCACAGTACACGATTTGCACTTTTCACACTTCTGTATTTTCTCCTCTGGGGGGTTCACTTTCATCCGGTTATCCTAAACAAGGGCAGAATCGCAGAAGAAGAGCCTCCATCATGTCCCGTTGTGTTCAAATTCTCCACAAACATATGCCTACCCGAGTTTCACCTACATGTTCACTGATGAGGAAAATGGATCCATGGAATCGAAAGACAGAAAGGACCTCATCATGGCAGCACTTCTGTTTGTAGCCGGTGCATACAGTACTTAAGGTTTTAGCTGGAACTGCTTTGGGGTCTCATTGACACAGAAATCGGCCTTTGAAATGGCAAATGCTTGCCCTGGAGTTAACACGCGAGAGTCTGTGCTGATGGCAAAGACCTCCGCTAGGTGCTGCCAATCGCTCCTGGTCAGCAAACCTATTTTTTTTTTTCTGACTAACAATATGAACAGGGTTGCCAGACGTCCCTTATATACGGGACCTGTCCCATATTTGATAATTTTGTCCTGTATTTTCAAATTTCGTAATAAAAATATTTTTACTACCTTCTTACGGTACTTAGTTGTAACTTTATAAGTAATTATACTTTCTTTTCTCAGATTCTCTTGATGAAAATAACACAAATGTTACGAGGAAACGAGTGTTTGCTGCCTGTTTGCCACTTGTTCAGTTGCTCTGGTTGGCTGAGGACGGTGACACTCTTACCGTATTTGTTCTCCAGCCGCGCTGCTGTGCAGTTCTGGATCAGCATTGCAACATACAGTGGCTGTCAACAAAGTGTGGTGTTACTACTTGCCGTGGCCCACTTCTTTTGTAACTTAAAAACTAATCCATCATTCCATCCATCCCAAGATTCCAAAACGTAAATGTAAATTTCGTGATGAATATTCCAGCGAATGGACATTTATCAAACAAGACAGAAGCTGTTTTGAAGCAAACTGTGGTGTATGTAATTGCAGTTTCAGTGAATCATTTTCAAATGATTTTACTTTTGTTTTCCTCATAACCCGTTAAAATCCTTGCTTTATGTTTTTAACTTATGTCTCTACTTTTATATAATACTGTATATTGGTCTGGGTGTGTAGGGGGGCATGTATAAATTTATATATATAGTAATATTGAGTGAGATTTTAAGAGTGTCCTAACCCCAAATATGAATCATTAAGTTATAATGCTGTATGTCTGCATGCAGGAAGGTAAAAACTCACAAACAACAAACATGAACAAAACTTTTGGAAGCAACGTAAAGGTAAATGGTGGCCAGGTAAACACTGGTCAAACACGGTTATTTTATAAGATCACCGCTGATCTGCTTTGTTTATTCTATAGTTCAATATACTGACATTTGTCGAAACTCAGCAAGCAAACATTGACCTTGTTTTTTTTAAATAATATTTAATGAAAATTATATTGCAAAAATTGAATTCGAGATGTGATCCATTATTGTACCCATCAATGCGTCCCCTCCAAATTTTTTGTTGAAGTGGGCCGATTTAAGCTGAGATTTCCCCTTGAAACCAGCTGTGATTTGAAAATGAGTCCACAAGAACCGACGGGAACTAGCAAAGGGTGAAGTTTACGCAAAGGTTTGAACGTTAATCTTCACGCAGGTAACCACAGACACGTAGAAAAAGTTACCGAGTAGTGTGGTGGGCAGTAGGAAGTCGGGACGTTCAAGTCTCGACTTGGATGTCATTTTGGAGAAAGTCGGTGAATGGGATCGAGGAGCTCAGTCAGGCCTGCGTCTGTCAAAGTTGCCTCACATCCTCATTCAGATTAGGGTGCGTAAAAGCTGAATCGTCACATATTTGGGATTAGGCCTCCCATTTATTGCTGGCAAAAGAATGACGATAATGACAACAATTTATGGATGTAATACAGTTGACAATACTGCCTTTTTGTATTTAGTGAGAATTTCTTCGATATAATAAAAATTCTAAGAGGCTGAAAATACTGTGCGGGTTTAAAAAAAAAATAAAAGCAAGTGCAGGACTTGACATTTCAGTATTCTCCTTGCTGGAGTTCCCTGAAGTAATTGATGTGTTCTACTAATGCTACTGAATGAATGCCACTTTTTTGCAGAATAATTCAGCCCTAGTCTTTATATACACACACACACACGCACACACAAATGCACTGGCAGCTCGTCCTCCCGAGTGTGATGTGCGGTCAAGTGTAGATGGCGTTACAGCACTGGGACCCCAGGTCCTCACTACAGTTTCACTACATATGGTTTGGGTTCAAGTGCAGGCAGCTACATCATGCAAAAGAGGTACTTGATTTCAAATTCAAGGATGCTACATGACTACTAATATGGGGGGATACCACTTACTGCTGCACCTTCTACAGCTAAACGGTGTATGGAGGGGAGTCTTTAGCCTGAAAACACAAAGAGACTGGACAGGTTGTGTGGGACTTATTAAAATATGGCTTACAGGTGGCTAGCTCTATGTGATCAAACATGAGGCCTGCTGCAGCACCATGCATCGAAAAAGTATCATACATCCGAGGATTACAAGGAAAGGCAAATTTACTGGCAGCAAAACAATCACTTAATCGCCCTGAATTGTCTGTAGAAAATATAAGGCCCCAACTTAAAGTCCCGTTTGTCAAGTTTAAAGGTTACGCAGATTACTTTGGGTTAGTAGCAAGGTACAGGAGTGACGTGGTGTAGCAGGGAGGCACTTGCAGGGTAGACAGGCGGTTCGTTTCTTAGCTGCTTTGTCTTCTCTAACCGCACATAGTCATCATCAGCCACTGAAACAAGAAAAGAGAAAGTTTGTTTTTAACTGAAAGTTGCAAGGATACATTCATAAAATCAGTCAATCAATCACTCACTCACTCACTCGTCTAATTATCCCAGTTAGTTTGTTTGAGAAAAGCTGGGCAGAAGGCAGGACCAACTCTGGGTGGGTCGTCTGTCTATCGCTGAGCATTTCTTTAAACTATAAAGGCGTTTTCACACTCCCAGGCCGTTTGCTTTGCTCTAAATTGGGGAACATTTCATTGTGTTGTTTGAAATCCCAGTTAGTTTGCTGACCACCCCGGATTTCTTTCACTGGGCAGAAACATATTTTCCCCAGCGGATATTTGTGCCCCACTGTATTTTCCATAATTATTAACTGGAAGACTACTTCGTCTTGCAAACACCTATCGCCTTCGCCCCCCCCCCATAACCAAACTTCATACATTGCGTGAGTGAGCCTTTGCAGTCGCTGCTCCGAATGCCCTACCAGAGAACCTGAGAACACAGCAGATTGTGGGCTGTTTTTAAAAAACAGTTAAAGACTTTTCTATTTAGGAAAGTGTTTTAACAAAATTGCCTCTAATTATTGTTTTATCTTGTTGTGCCTTTGTTTAAATTTTTTTATGTAGCACTTTGAGGTTTACTACAAATGTAAAGTGCCCTATAAATAAAATGAATTATTATTATTACTAGGGGGCTCTGCCCCCTGTTCGCTTTGCTCGCCAACCCCTGGTCTTGGGTAACCCGAAATAGATTTGAAAGAGATTATTTATCTCCATCAGTTGTGATCTTTCGTTTTAAACCCATGCCTGCTTTGCTTCCGCAGTTTCTGACGCTTGTTGTAGGCGCCTGCGTTCAGTGATCTTATCCAACTAAAACAGCTTCACCTTAATTGCAGCCTGCAGTCTGCGTGAGCAGAAACAGATAATAGGATTCATGTGGTATGGCCATACATTTAAATATAAATAAATATTGCTGATGGATTGAAAAATAGGTACAGTGCCTAAAAAAAAGCATTTACCCCCTATGAAGCTGTCACATTTTATCTGAAGCAGGGACGCTGGGTCAGTGAGACACTCGAGTTTGGCCACTGAGACCCTGTGCCGCCTCAACTGTGGTATTAATCATTTCTTCTCCCACTCCAGTTTGTTACAGGATTAGTTCCCTCTTTGCTGACATGGGCTCTGCTCCCACTACTCACCTCTGTTAAGGTCATTTCAGCAGTGCCAGTTCCATCCGTGTCAATGTGTTTAAAAAATCCTAAAAGTGACAGATAAACAGTTTAGTCACACATTTATTCATAAATACATGCAGCATAATACTGGTTAACGAAACAAGAACGCCATTCTAATCTGCCGTTAGTGCGTCCCTTCTTAATCATCTTCGTTTCATTTCTACAGTCTTTATCCCGGCCATCATATTTTATAGGTTATTTCTTTCTGTCAGTATTACCTCATCTCGTCTCATGTCATGTCATCCTATGGCTCCGCTTGTCCTGTTAAGGTTGCGGTGTCAATATTATAATTTACTTTTATTTCTATAGATGACATTTCTATCCAAAATGGCTTACGAATCATAAGTGAGCAAAGACAAAACCAAGGGGAAGCAGTCTGACACTAACTGAGACATACTGTATAATAACCAATTTCGCATACTCATTCTTTTCTTTTTCCTTTTAACATTTTTTCCCCCACTAAGCTCCTGTATAACCAGGTGTGTAGAAGCCTTTTATATTAAAGTGTTTTTATAATTGAGATAGATAGATAGATAGATAGATAGATACTTTATTAATCCCAAGGGGAAAGTCACATACTCCAGCAGCAGCATACTGATAAAAAAAACAGTATTAAATTAAAGAGTAATAACAATGCAGGTAAAAACAGACAATAACTTTGTATAATGTTAACGTTTACCCCCCCGGGTGGAACTGAAGAGTCACATAGTTTGGGGGAGGAACGATCTCCTCAGTCTGTCAGTGGAGCAGGACGGTGACAGCAGTCTGTCGCTGAAGCTGCTCCTCTGTCTGGAGATGATCCTGTTCAGTGGATGCAGTGGATTCTCCATGATTGACAGGAGTCTGCTCAGTGCCCGTCGCTCTGCCACAGATGTCAAACTGTCCAGCTCCATGCCTACAATAGAGCCTGCCATCCTCACCAGTTTGAAGAGCAGATCACAATTTCAAATCAACAAAACTAGGGGGCTTCCCTGCCTGCTCCCTTTGCTCGCCAACCCACCGGCCACTTTGCGTCTTTGCCGCTCACGTTTGTGGATTTCACTTTCACCAAACAACAAATCTTTAAATTCTCGCAGATACGAGAATTAGTAGTGGGAAGCAACACTACTTTCCTGATGACAACTCAAATTAGACGATCTACAAGTCTCCGACTTAAAGTTTAAATCCGCACAATATATTCAATCTCTTTTCGCTGTTCTGTTATTTCACCGAGTCATAATTTCTGTTTGTTTGTGCAAATGCGATCTTTACTATCATTTTTTGAGACTTTCGAATTTTAGTACTTTCATTATCTCTAACCTGCTCTGCATGAGTATCACGCCAACGTTTTTGAATCCTCTACTTTGTCATCTACTCTTTGTCTTTTATTTCCAGCCCCGGGCCTGGTTAAATCTCTTGGGAACAAAGTCTCGTCTCACAGGACGTGAAAGTATCTCTCTGAAAAAGTCACGTCTCGTCCCAAGATTTTTTTTATTATAATATAGAGATAAGATTCTGTGGGCCTATTGTTCAGTAACCATAAAAAACTAAAATAAACACAAGCCTCTTAAAATACGTACTTTTCAAATTAATAAAACACAAAATAATTATCCATAATACATATGGCATAAAAGAAAAAAAATGCTTGTTATAATTAAAAGGCACAATTTTAATATTCATAAGATGTTTATCAAGCAAATACAAGTGTCACACTTGTGCTTGGGTGACAACTTCAGGGCTCATCAAATAGTAATTCCACGCGGGGTCATGGGTTGGCGCTGTCCCATAATGCCCCTCCTCTTCCTCCCTCTTCAGAGTAGAAGATTGACAGATGAACATCCATGACATCACTTCCCGATTCTGCCCCCCTGTCCCCACCGAACCCGCATCTTCCACCTGAAGACAGCTTGAACAACATTTTCTGGCCGCCTAATAGAAGACTTGCGTCTGAAAAGACGTCTCTGCAGTATGGCGTGCTTTTTTTATTTTGTTTTTAAAAGCTCTTTCGATTATTTGGGGAACACCTAGTGGTGCTCCAGCTCTTTCTGATCTCTTTACATCTGCTTAATGAATTTACATGTAAAATACACAAATTTGGCTGTCAAGCTAACGTGCCTACAGTTTATTAAGCTAAAATGGCAAATTCTTCTTTTTTTTTTCCTAAGTAAAAATATGAGCTGCTGTACTGAACACAAAGTCGTTCACTGTCCAAACTCCACTTTATTTAATGAGTAAAATGAAACGGTTTGAACTCATTTAGGCAGCTTCTCCATCGATTCCTACCGAAGACGCACCTCTCTTTCCTTACACTCCAATTTCAACACACACACGTCTGCCGTTCCTCTCCAAGCACACGATGATCCCTTACGTTCTCTTTTCCCAGTTTATTACTCCACCTTCTTTAAAGTAAAACCCCAATATTCCGATATTCCCTTTCCTTTCAAAATCTGCCTGGCTGCTCTCAGTTTATGGGACATTCTGGCCCCAAAAACGACACGTGCACTTCGTCAGGTACAGAGCACATTGCTTAAAGGATCACTACAACGAAATCACCGTAAAGCTTACAAAAAAAGGGGACTGAAAAAAAGCTTTTTTTTTTTTGAGGTTGGCCAATTAACTGATCACCAATCAAGTCATGTGGAGTAAAAATTGTACGGTTAACATCAGCGGTCAATCGATTCAAATGTTACTAATGATAATTTAAAGGTTTCTATCATGCAAATACACAGAAATGCATTATTAGACTTACAGTATAAACCACTGCCTAATAAATGGAACCAATATCAACTCATTTGGAGGATTTCTACTGATAATACCCAATTGGCATGTGTGGGCGCGGGTGTGTGTGTAACTGGGACGGTCAAGGGCTGTTTCCTACCTTGTGCCTGGTGTATCCAGGTTAGGTCCCGGCCCACCATAACCCTGAACAGCATTAAGAGGGGGCTGAGGGTGCTGGTTGAAGTTTATTGTAACAGTTAAATCACTTCTAATGGTTTTAGTATTTCTGGTGTGCATGATGGTCACAGAGATTCCAAACTGGCCAGGTGAAAGTGTACCCCATTCAGGGTTGGTTCCTTGTTTGCTACCATAGAGAGGACAAAGACCCGAGTCCCATACAACCTTGAACTGGATTTAGTGGGTTTAAGAGTTATGTTATGTTATAAACTACCTGGGATTACTAGAAGCCGTAGCATTCAATACATACTTTGATTACAACATTCGGTATGTTCAGGGACACATTTTTAGGAAGTCACTGCGCACTGGAGAGATTCTGAAGGACCAGAAAATGGCAAATATCATCCCATTATATAAAAAATGGTGACAGGGCAGATCCCAGCAACTATATGCCAGTAAGCTTAACATGCATCACATGAAAATTAATGGAATGAATTATTAAGATAAGATTGAACAACACCTGGCAAGGACAGGAGTTATTAGGAACAGTCAGCATGGGTTCAGAAGAGGGAGGTCGTGTTTTACTAACATGCTGGAATTCTATGAGGAGGCAACAAAAGGATATGAGCAGAGTGGAGCAGATGATATTATTGATCTTGACTTTCAGAAAGCATTTGATAAGGTGCTACATGAGAGGTTGGGCATCAAACTAAAAGAAGTGGGAGTTCAGGGTGATGTTTTTAGATGGGTGCAGAATTGGCTCAGACACAGGAAGCAGAGGGTGATGGTGTGAGGAACCTCATCAGAACTGGCCAATGTTAAGAGTGGTGTTCCACAGCAGTCAGTGCTGGGGCTGCTGCTATTTTTAATGTATAGGATTGATTTAGATAGCAATATAAGGAACAAGCTGGTTAAGTTTGCAGATGATACCAAGATAGGTGGATTAGCAGATAATTTGGAATCCGTCATATTACAGAAGGACTTGAATAGCAGACAGGCTTGGGCAGATGAAATTTGCCCAATGTTAGGTTTGAATACAGTAATCCCTCCTCCATCGCGGGGGTTGCGTTCCAGAGCCACCCGCGAAATAAGAAAATCCGCGAAGTAGAAAACATATGTTTATATGGTTATTTTTATATTGTCATGCTTGGGTCACAGATTTGCGCAGAAACACAGGAGGTTGTAGAGAGACAGGAACGTTATTCAAACACTGCAAACAAAATTTGTCTCTTTTTCAAAAGTTGAAACTGTGCTCCATAACAAGACAGAGATGACAGTTCTGTCTCACAATTAAAAGAATGCAAACATATCTTCCTCTTCAAAGGAGTGCGCGTCAGAGAGAGAGAGAGAGAAAAAAGCTAACAGTCAAAAATCAATAGGGCTGTTTGGCTTTTAAGTATGCGAAGCACCGCTGGACAAAGTAGCGAGGAAGGGAGCACGCATTTTTCAGCATTTTTTTAGAGGAGCTTCCGTATCCTCTAGGCCAGTGTGCGAACAGCCCCTCTGCTCACACCCCCTCCGTCAGAGAGAGAGAGAGAGAGGAAAGCAAACAATCAAAAATCAGTACGTGCTGTTTGATCTTTTAAGTATGCGAAGCACCATGCGGGAAGCATATCGCTTGCAAAGCAGCCACGTGTAAGCCCAGCAAAGAAGGGAGCACTGTGAAGGTAATCTTTCAGTGTTTTCTGAGGAGCAGCCATGTCCTCTAGGGGTGCGAACAGCCCCCGTGCTCACAATATATTTGAGGAGTTTCATTTAATACACGAGCTGTATACACCCGGCGTTGCCCGGGGCAGAAGTAACCTAATCGGTCAAACACTTACATATATACCAAAGTAAATGTAATCGGTCAAACAGTTACATATATAAAAAAACCGAACCTAATCGGACAAACAGCTTCATATATACAGAAGCGAACCTAATCGGACAAACAGCTAATCTATATACATAAGCAAACCTAATTGGTCAAACAGTTACATAAATACAAAAGCAAACCTAATCGATCAAACAGCTTCATATATACAGAAGCGAACCTAATTGGTCAAACAGTTATGCATGTGCAGAATGATTTTACAAACATTATGCGTGTTAACAATCATGAAAAAGAAAAGATTGAGGAACTGTTCTTCTATATGTGATGAAGCCACTAATAAGACAGATTTTTTTCAGGACCCAGCTGTTTCATAACTAAACTACTGCCACCCCAAAGTAATGCCTAATAGTGGTTTTTGGGGTAGCTGTGGAATAAAAAGGGTGTTTTTTAGTCAGTAAGAATCTGACACTACCCTTCAGTACGGGCTGAAGGGTGCCTATGTAAGGTTTTACATCCTTCCCGTATGGAAAAAAAAAACATACTAAACTTTTTTTTCATCATTACAGATAATCTCAGTCAAATGGAAGTACGCATTCTCAATTTATTTTTATGTAATTTTTACTTTTTCACAAAGCCATCCCATTCCAATTTGTATGAATAAACTTTTGCTACAGAGTTAGCAAAAGTTTATTCATGCACATATTTTAATACGGATAATCTATCTCTAATCAAGGTTCTCATTTTCATTCTAATTTAAAATAATAATAGATACTCATTTTTTTCTTCTGTTTTAGAAAAACCAATCTATGCCACCTACGTCTTCGTCAAGTCAGCTTCATCACATATAAAAGAAGAGTTCCTCAATCTTTTGTTTTTAATGATTGTTAACACTGTTTGACCAATTAGGTTCGCTTCTGTATATATGAAGCTGTTTCATCGATTAGGTTTGCTTTTGTATTTATGTAACTGTTTGACCAATTAGGTTTGCTTATGTATATAGATTAGCTGTTTGTCCGATTAGGTTCGCTTCCGTATATATGAAGCTGTTTATCCGATTAGGTTCGCTTTTTTTTATATATGTAACTGTTTGACCGATTAGGTTTACTTTGGTATATATGTAAGTGTTTGACCGATTAGGTTACTTCTGCCCCGGGCAACGCCGGGTATATACAGCTCGTAAATTATTAAACAGTAAAATCTTCTTCTGTAATTTGCTACCATGGCAATTTGTGTGTCTGTCCAGGATTTTAAATGACCTGTAGCTCGCAAACCGTTGCACCTATACAGTTGAAATGTGGTACACATATAGTACGTCACGTCTACTATCCGCTTTATGGGTGATGATTGTTTTAGTCTTTTTATCTTTATTTTATTTTATTGTACAATCAAGTCCTATCTGCGCACAGCAGGGCAGCCGTGGGCGGATGCGTATGGTGTATTCACTCGATGTTATCGTGCATTGCGCTGTCAGTGGTATTTTGATAAAAGAATTTGAACAACATATAAGAAGCGTATAAATTATTAAACAGTAAAACATTAACATTTAAGAATTAAAGTTACATTAAGTACTACTGCTGTGCCTTCGGGTATACCTCATTTTTTGTTTGCCCATTACATGCTTAAATGTATACATTTTTTGGTGCACCTACCCGAGAACACGCGACATATAACCGAGCGTGGGAGAAGCATGGATTTTAAACACGCGTTGAGTTGATGTGCTGGTCTCCCTCGTGAAATAACTGGTAATGTTTGAGTAAAATCTACAGCGAGTAAAACGACATTAGCTCCTATTTTTTTTTTTACGATCTCTGAGATGTTGCTTTTTTCGGTTCAAGGCTTCATAAGCTCTTTTATGTTGTATGGTGTAGTTATCCCAAACCATCATCTTTGAATGTTGCAAGACTTTCGCCTTGTATGTAGATCGGGGTAATTACATTCATTGCATTCCTAGTCTGAATCACAATGTGATTGTATGGGTGGTTACCTGGCACTGTAGGGTTGCCACCCGTCCTTTAAAATACGGAATCGTGCCGCGTTTGAGAATGAAATTGCGCGTCCCGTTTTGAATCAATACTGGACGGGATTTATCCCGTATTTTTTTTATAATGTTTTTTTTAAAGCAGCGTCTCATGCAAATCATCCCACACGCATTTTATGAAGATGCCTCCTTTCCTACTTTTGATTGGGTAATACTTGATGTCATCGTTAGTTTGATTGGTGTTTTTAACTGTCCAGTGAGTAGGGCGTGTCTTTCAACCGTAAGCAGATTTTTTGCACTGGTATCACTGACCTCGACGACGGCGACGTTATACGTCAAAAATAAATTACGATAAATGACGATTTTAGCGATACTTTATTACGACGGCGGCTACATAGACACGATCAAATAAAAACAAAAAAATCAAATAATCATTCTACATTTTCTAAACGTCGAAAAAACGACGGAATGAAAAAAAGGCCCACCCGACGACCCACCCATTCCATTTTTATATATATAGATAATACGCGCTGTGGTTGGGTAGCTTCTCAGCCATCTGCCAATAGCGTCCCTTGTATGAAATCAACTGGACAAACCAACTGAGGAAGCGTGTATCAGAAATTAAAAGACCCATTGTCCGCAGAAATCCACGAACCAGCAAAAAATCCGCGATATATATTTAAATATGCTTACATATAAAATCCGCGATAGAGTGAAGCCGCGAAAGTCGAAGCGCGATACAGCGAGGGATTACTGTACACAATGGGTGGTCGGAAAATCGAGAGTACACCTTATGAGAAGGATTTAGAAGTCATAGTGGACTCTAAGCTATCGACTTCCCGACAGTGTTCAGAAGCCATTAAGAAGGCTAATAGGTTGTGAGGTTATATAGCGCCTTGATATGTGGAGTACAAGTCACAGGAGGTTATGCTCAACCTTTTTAACACACTGGTAAGGCCTCATTTGGAGTCCTGTGTGCAGTTTTGGTCTCCAGGCTACAAAAAGGACACAGCAGCACTAGAAAAGGTCCAGAGAAGAGCGGCTAGGCTGACTCCAGGACTACAGGGAATGAGTTATGAGGAAAGATTAAAAGAGCTGAGCCTTCACAGTTTAAGCAAAAGAAGATTAACAGGTGACCTGACTGAAGTGTTTACAATTACGAAGGGAATTAGTTCAGTGCTGTGGTGGGCTGGCGCCCTGCCCGGGGTTTGTTTCCTGCCTTGCGCCCTGTGTTGGCTGGGATTGGCTCCAGCAGACCCCCGTGACCCTGTAGTTAGGATATAGCGGGTTGGATAATGGATGGATGAGTTCAGTGGATCGAGGCTGTTATTTTAAAATGAGTTCATCAAGAACACGGGGACACAGTTGGAAACTTGTTAAGGGTAAATTTCGCATAAACATTAGGAAGGTTTTCTTTACACAAAGAACCACAGACACTTGGAATAAGCTACCAAGTAGTGTGGGAGACAGTAAGACTTTAGGGACTTTCAAAACTCAACTTGATGTTTTTATGGAAGAAATAAGTGGATAGGACTGGTGAGCTTTGTTGGGCTGAATGGCCTGTTCTTGTCTAGGTTGTTTTAATGTTCATTTGTTCATTCGTATTCCAATCAGGATCTTCTGATTAAGGGTCACAGCAGGCTGGAGTTTATCCGACCACTAGTCTGAACATGGCTGACCCATTATTGGACACACTGGCCCTCCAGCAGGACCAAATCAGACCTGATAAGCAACCTAACCTTCAAATCCATCCATCCATTTTCCAACCCGCTGAATCCGAACACAGGGTCACGGGGGTCTGCTGGAGCCAATCCCAGCCAACACAGGGCACAAGGCAGGAACCAATCCCGGGCAGGGTGCCAACCCACCGCAGGACACACACAAACACCCACACACCAAGCACACACTAGGGCCAATTTAGAATCGCCAATCCACCTAACCAGCATGTCTTTGGACTGTGGGAGGAAACCGGAGTGCCCGGAGGAAACCCACGCAGACACGGGGAGAACATGCAAACTCCATGCAGGGAGGACCCGGGAAGCGAACCCAAGTCCCCAGGTCTCCCAACTGCGAGGCAGCAGTGCTACCCACTGCGCCACCGTGCCACCCTAACCTTCAAATGCTACTTCAAAATATCTGTGCACATGTGCAAACTCTACACAGGACATGCATTGGGTAGAACATGAACCCAAGATGGTGGAGCGGTGAGGCCACAGAGCTGATCACTGTGCCACCTCCATAGTAACAACCAATCTGCTGTGAACAAAATAAATTCTGCACCATGAGGATGTGATAAAGAAGCACATGGAATTAACACAAGAGAAGACAAAGAACTGAACTGAAGAGAAATTCAAAAATCTTTGGGACATGAATGGAGAAATCATTGAAAATGAGAAGGAAATAGCAAATGAGCTGAATAAATATTTCAGTATTTATAAAGGAAGAAACAATTGGAATGTCTCATGCAGAAGTAAAAACAAACTGAGTTCATCAGTTTTAAAATAGAAAAAGTCAGATGTGCCTCACGCCCTCAACGCACTGAAGACTAATAAAACCCTCAAACCTGATGGCTTGTTTTTCTCTTTATTACGTGTCATTTTGTATTTAACAGCTGTGTTTGTCCACCATCTGCCAAGGGAAGGGAGTCTGCAGTTTAATAAAAGGCGAGGCGCCTCAAGGCTGAGCAGTCAGCAAGCTGTAGATTTACCGGAAGGCAGCTTAACAAAGTGCTGGTGTTTACCAGGAAATTTGACTTTTATTTTCAGCGAAATGCTGTCACAACAGCACAGAGTGAGAGGAGGATGCTTTTATCCAATTACTTATGTATTTTAATCTCAATATTCACGGAGCCATAGTAGTAGTAGCTGTGACACACCATCTTGCTAGTGAAGCGGCTGAAGCCTTGACAACCTTTTATAAGGCATCTGGACGAGATATTGGAACAGCTTGGCCATTAGCTCTTAAGACATTTTAATCGGAGGACCCAAATAAGAAAATGGATACCATACTGTGACCCAAGAAGAGGATTATCGTCATAAATAGACAAATAACAAAGGCCATATGATAAAAAAAAACAGTAATCACTTTTGTTTTCTTTCAAGTAAGTGACAGTTTTTAAAAAGACAGTATAAATGATCACTTAATTTAGTTCTTTGATTCATGGCACTGGCTAAGAAATAAAGTATGCAGTTGACGGACTTTGCCTTATATAACATTATTTTCAAATACCTTTTTTCAAAGGGACGGCATGGTGGCGCAGTAAGGAGGCCAGGGTTCACATCCCGGGTCCACCCTACGTGGCATTTGCATGTTCTCCCCGTGTCTGTGTGGGTGTCCTGCTGGTGCTCCAGTTTCCTCCCGCTGTCCAGTAACATGCAGGTTAGGTAAACCGGTGACACTAAATTGGCCCTAGCGTGTGATTGGTGTGTGTGTTCACCCAGCAATGGACTGGCATCCTGGCCAGGGTTTGTTTCTGCCTTGCTCCCTGTGCTAGGTGGGATAGGCTCTGGCAGACCCCCATGATCATGTTCAGGACTAAGTGCGTTAGCTGACATTTTTCTAATGAGCTCTACCATTAACAATATGTTTTTCTAAATTAATTTGCAAACAGATCAACACACACCCCGATTTTCATTCCTAAAAACATATACACTGATAGGATTTTATACGGTAAATCTTGATGAGGGCGGCATGGTGGCGCAGTGGGTAGCGCTGCTGCCTCGCAGTTTGGGGACCTGGGTTCGCTTCCCGGGTCCTCCCTGTGTGGAGTTTGCATGTTCTCCCCGTGTCTGTGTGGGTTTCCTCCGGGCGCTCCGGTTTCCTCCCACAGTCCAAAAACATGCAGGTTAGGTGGATTGGTGATTCTAAATTGGCCCTAGTGTGTGTGGGTGTGTTTGTGTGTGTGTGTGTCCTGCGGTGGGTTGGCACCCTGCCTGGGATTGGTTCCTGCCTTGTGCCCTGTGTTGGCTGGGATTGGCTCCAGCAGACCCCCGTGACCCTGTGTTCGGATTCAGCGGGTTGGAAAATGGATGGATGGATGAAATCTTGATGAATAATTTTAATGCTACTGACTGACATCGTGCTGAATGTCTATAGCTGGGGTCTCCAACTCCAGTCCTGGATAGCTCCTGTGGCTGCAGGTTTTCATTCTAACCCTTTTCTTAATTAGTGACCAGATTTTGCTGCTAATTAACTCTTTGCCTTAATTTTAATTGATGCACAACTTAAGACTCAGACCCCTTATTTCTTTTTTCCTTAATTAGCAACCAAACAATATTAAGACACAAAATGAACCAACGCATAAACAACAACCTGCGTCCATCACACTGAAAATAAAGAAAGGTCAAGGCCTCAGTAATGTTGATCTGCTCAGGTCCACCAAACACTTGGACAGTGCTCTTAAAAAAGAAAATGTCCGCCATGGCAGAATGAGCGCCATGGAATTAAATAACGGGTTTAATTAGCAACGAGAATTGGCTTCAAGTTAAGAAACTGAATGAAGTGAAGTTGGTTGGAGTTTGAGGCCCTACCTCAGTTGGTCATCTGTTGGCTTTCTTCACATCAAATTTATGTTTAGGTGCCATTTAAGGAAAAAAGAATCAATTCAGCAGTCAGAGTCTCAAGAATAGTCACTTAAAATAAAGGGAAATAGTTAATTAACAGCAAAACCTGGTCACTAATTAATTCTTTTGAGGGCTGACTATTTTTTCCAGCTTTCTGAAAAGCACCCAACGCAATGGTCTCACACGTACATCAATATAAAACGTTTTTTTCTGCACGCTGTGGCTGTTGTCGGCGCCCGTTCGGGGTCAGCTCAATGACCAGCAGGAATACGTGATGGGCCGGCTTGCCTGGCTGTCTTCGTGCAGCAGTAGCGGTCGCAATCTGGTTTGTACCTCTTGTCATCGTAAGTGGTGGTCCTCCTGGGTGAACATTGGTGTAGGCGCATTAGCTACACGGACATGTTCAGCACCACGATCAGCTGATGCTGGTCCCTTCACTTTCGTTTTTGATCTGCAGATCACTTGCATCAAAATCCGACAACTCAGAGTCAGACTCGGCGATATGATACACAAAACGTCATCCACGGAGTATTTTGTTTTGCGCATTCGATTTTTGGTCTTTCGCCAGATGTCAATGCCATTTGAGGGGTTGTTTGCTCTTCGCTACTCACGCACGCGCAGGAAATGTCAACAAAGCAAACTTTAAAGAGAGTCGAACTAAAACCTAATGGCGAGTTTTGTCACCGTTTACAGCTGATTACCATCCTCTACCCCTGAATTTTGACAAAAGTCGACATCCGCCCTGAAAGAGTTAAGAAAAGAGTTAGAATGAAAACTTGTAGCCACAGTAGCTCTCCAACCCCTGTTCTATAGCCGGTCTCAACTTTTGACTATTTCGTAGTATTTTTACAGTTAAGAAGGAACTCCTTACTTACTGATACACGTTAAACTTCATGCAAAATCTTCTTTTCATCTGTCAGAGACTTCGATTCAATGTATGCCATGACAGTGAACACGCGATGAAGGACAGACCACTTCTTCATGGCCACTGTAAGCTTTTTTTTAGTAGAGAACACATATTCCCCAACTCTAATCACTCACCCTTCATCCATCCATCCATCCATCATCCATCATCCAACCCGCTATATCCTAACTATAGGGTCACGGGGGTCTGCTGGAGCCAATCCCAGCCAACACAGGGCGCAAGGCAGGAAACAAACCCTGGGCAGGGCGCCAGCCCACCGCAGGGCACACACACACACACACACCAAGCACACACTAGGGACAATTTAGAATCGCCAATGCACCTAAGCAGCATGTCTTTGGACTGTGGGAGGAAACCCACGCAGACACGGAGAGAACATGCAAACTCCATGCAGGGAGGACCCGGGAAGCGAACCACAGGGTTTCCTAACTGCGAGGCAGTCCTCCTGGGTCTAAGTTTGTTGGCCCAGATCTAGGGGGTGCCTTCAGTCCCAGCAGCTCTCTTTTGCTGGGCTTGTTACGCCTCACCCGCCATTCCATTATTTCATAGTGCCCAGTAACTTAGGAGTGTTTTGACCAAGCACTCCAACTATGCCAATCATTTTGTGAGCAGTGCTCATATCTTGTGCAGACAAATTAAATCCCGAAAAGCCCATCCAGGCTGATAACTACTCATTTCCGTATGTTGTTGGCACTCTGATATAAACTAAGGATATTTTTAAATAGAAAAAACATTTCAAAATGGAAAGGGCTAAGAAGTCTGAGTTTTCTGTGCCAGATACTTCACCCACAGTCATTTATCTTAAGTAGAGTTTATGTTGCTCCATCTCATCTTTGTTCATAAATTTTAGAAACTTTGAAAAAAAGCGTCAGTAAACTGAAAGTGGTACTTAATGGCTCTACTTCCTTTGTGTTTAATTATAGCTGATCAGATCTTAGCAACAGCAGCTCATCAACAGAAGTCTTAAATACACAATGAACAACGACAGATGCATAAAGTAAAGAAAAACAATACTTACTAAACATGACTTCCAGTTTCACTATGCAGCTGATAAAATTGTCAAAATCAATCATGTCCTTATCTGCATACCTTGCAACTAGAACCTGGTTTATTTTATTGTTAAGTTTAAAACCTGAAAAAAGAGAAAAACATTAAAATAATAAAGAATGTTACACTGAATGTTAAAAATTATTAATTAAAATAATGTACGCAATGAATACAAAGAAAAGCCTGCATGTCAATAGTTTAGTAATTTCTACATTGTGCCCAAAAACACAGGACCTGGGAAATAACAACACACTTAATTAGACTGAGAGTCCAATTACAACACACAAGGGGGCTGGAAGAAAAACTAACAGGGGGTCTCCAGGACTGAGTGTGGAAACCACTGAGAGAGAGAGAGAGATATAAGATATGAAAGGCACTATATGATAGATAGATATAAAAGGCACTACATGATAGATAGATATGAAAGGCACTATATGATAGATGGATATATAGATACATAGGTATGAAGGCACTACATGATAGATAGATAGATAGATAGAGACAGATACATAGATAGATATGAAAGGCACTATATGATAGATGGATAGATAGATATGAAAGGCACTATGTGATAGATATGAAAGGCACTATATGATAGATGGATATGCAGGCACTATATGATAGATGGATAGATAGATATGAAAGGCACTGCATGATAAATAGAGATACATACATATATAGATATGAAAGGCACTACATGATAGATAGATAGATAGAAGGGCACTATGTGATTGATAAATAGATAAATGTGAACAGCACTCTATGATAACTAGATAGATAGATGTGAGGTACTATATAATAGATATGAAATGCATTCTATTATAGAAGGATAAGTATGAAAGACACTATGATACTGTAGAAAGATAGATATGAAAGGAACTTATAATGGATAGACAGAGGGTACTATATTAGATAGACAGGAGAACAGATAAAGACATCAATGATAAAAGGATTAGTGAAGGTTGCTGTTACAGATAGATGGCACATTATAAATGATAAAACTGTGCTATGATAGACAGATTGATGATATGATGGTTGTCAGCAATCATGAATGTTGTTAGGAGCCAAAACAAAAAAAACTCCTTGATAAACAATGCTGAAAACTTAACAACCCTAGAAAATGTGCCTTTCTTTTTTTAAATTTTGAAAACTTTTGCAGTCATGTCAAGCGCCCAACAAAACTTTCTAATATGTGATGGCTATTGATACTTTTCTGATTCCAAGTCAAAATTGTAGAATTATTGTTGAATTTCATGACTGAACAATAAAAACCTAGCAAAGCTGAACCTCTTTCTGTACAAACTCAAGTTTTTCCATTGTAGAATTGCATCCTAAACAACTGCAAAAGGTGGTGACAGTTACCTGCAGATTCAAGAGCAAGACGCATTTCATAAGAACTCATGGTTCCTGATTTGTCCAAGTCATACTGCCTGAAGATACCCTGGAAAAAAAAAAAGAAAACTCCATAGGTTTTTCCTTTCTGTTCTCCCCACAGCAACATCATTGAGCATTTAGCACTGTTATGGCATTAGCTCTTCAACTGCCTCGTATCAAGTTGTACTATCCCAGAGCTGTAATGGACTAGTGCTCCATCCCTGGCTTGTTCCTGCAGGGTGCCACATGATGCTGGGATAGGGTATGGTGCCACAGAGAACTTTAACTGAATTACGGGTTTCAGAACACTGTATTATTTTCCCCACTAAATACTAGTTAATTGTGTCCTTTCCACTTAAGGAATAAAAATGTTGCACCTTACACATAAACTTATCATGGCAGCCAGATAAACTACATTTACTCTAGATCTGCTGGCCTGCAGGAGACACTAAACTTGTACAAGACAGAGGAAGGGTCTGTGACGGGCTACAGAGATGTCTATAATCATAAAAACAAAGAAACCCCCTTAGAGTATTGTGGACAGATGGGAACAACTAAGGGGTGTGAGGCTCTGTCATTGCTGATGGAATCCTCTAGGACCACCGACAGAGAAAAAGAGGACTCTCTGTGGATCTGAGGGAGGCCATGGCAGTTGCTCTTGGCCAAAAGGGGGCAGCAAATAAATAATTTTGCAAATACATTTCAATCAAAATGCTATTCTAGTAAACAGCATAGTAACATAACACTCAACAATGACTGCTGCAAGCTCTTATGATGGAGACTGCACTCCAGGAGCGAAGCAAGGCTTGCTTGAATCAAAGCCTTCTAGGCATTGCTCGTGCCATTAGTAGTTAAATAAATTCCGGATCCCGATGATCCAAATCTTACAAAAACAGAGGGATTTATCTAAAGTCAGGTTATGAAGTGTGTACATCCTTGCTAAGACAGGATATGATTTTTTCCTGACAAAACTGTCAATGGGAACTTACCAGCCATTTTCTGATCTTGTTCCAAAGAACCTGAAATTCCACCAATCCCAAACGAGCACTGCCATCTTTCTGAGAATAAACTGGTTAAAGAAATTTTTACAAGAATGCCAAGGCTAAATAAAGATAAATGTAGCTGGTCCTCCTTCTGTGACATCAGAGCGGATATCAGATAATTTATACTTCATTTAGTAATTCAGTGTAATGATGTAACATTCTTACCTAGAGTGGTCCAAATGCAGTACAGGGTTAACATGAACTTACCTCATCCACTGATATTTCAACACTCAGCTGGACTTGTGATAGAAAGGCATGTATGCATGAACGGACCATTATTTCCAGTCTAAAATAGACATCCCCGTTATGCAAAAATAATGGGCTAACAAAGTAATGTATTTTACATTTGTTAAGCGTTAATCAATGTTACAGTATGTTTCCCTTCAAATAATCAATAATGTTGAACCACTTTAAACCCTGCACGACAATTGTTTTCAAACATTTTGTTTCCTGAAAGTTTTTTTTGGTAATTCTGATAGATGGCTTCAAGCTGAACACAAATATATTTTCACATAAGAATGTGGGGAAACATGAAATTAACTTTTATTGAATGTAGTGTGTTTAATCACTTAATGGTGCTAACAAAATGCATTAGTTCAATTGAACTAAACATGTTTTGTTGTTGATTTTCATTTGTACTTAGCATCTGATGTTTTTTGTTTCCATAGTCAACAATAGTCAGCCAGTATCGACGGATTCCACTTGCCCTGAAAGTTTTTCTATCATTGCAATGCCCTGGTGAAACCTTTCTCTCTGTTCATCATTGACTACACCAAGATTAGCAAGGAAGAAGTCCAAGAGTGAATGTTAGCAACATGTTGAACTTTATGGTTTGTATGTTTAATGTACTGTATGTTATCATCCAGCTGTTTATACTTTGGTGCTCTGTAGTTACCAAAAAAATCTGAACAACATCCTTGAATGCCTTCCATATGATTTCACCTGCCCAAACTAAAAACATCGAGTCACTTGTCATCAATGATTTGTGTCCGATTTGTGGACTAACAAACATGCCTTTCTTAAACTTGTCATCAGCTATTGGTAGAAACATTGGTCTCTAATACCAAAAATCCTACACCTTTCTTGTTCATCGCTTTCAAAAAATGTTTCATCAATGTCTTTTATATGAATAGGGGGCAAAAATATCATTGTTGGTTCATTTCTTTGTTTCTGCCCTTACAGTGCAGCCAGTTCTTTTTAATGTAATGAGGCTCTTCAGCACGGCTATAACTTTCACAAATGAAACAGCACTTGGTGTATTTGAGCTCCATTCCTAGTATCACTGCCACAATTTTTTGATCAGCACACATGCTGCAGTAGTAGTTGTTGTACTGAATATGTATACTTATGAGAGAAATTACAAAAATATGGCATTGCATTAAAACAGTAGGTGATAGGAAAATGCAAAGGTGATTTTTGTGATCAGCAGGCCAAAATCTGCCAGATACGCGCGAAAGTGTTCAGAAAGCAAAATCTTTGTTGTCCTGCAAAATTAAAAAAATACAGTGATCCCTCGCTATATCGCGCTTCGCCTTTCGCGGCTTCACTCTATCGCGGATTTTATATGTAAGCATATTTAAATATATATCGCGGATTTTTTGCTGGTTCGCGGATTTCTGAGGACAATGGGTCTTTTAATTTCTGGTACATGCTTCCTCAGTTGGTTTGCCCAGTTGATTTCATACAAGGGACGCTATTGGCAGATGGCTGAGAAGCTACCCAACTTACTTTTCTTTCTCTCTCTCTTGCGCTGACTATCTGTGATCCTGACGTAGGGGGTGAGTGCAGGGGGGCTGTTCGCACACCTAGACGATACGGACGCTCGTCTAAAAATGCTGAAAGATTATCTTCACGTTGCTACCTTCTGTGTGCAGCTTTTAAGTATGCTGCACGGTGCTTCGCATACTTAAAAGCTCAAAGGGCACGTATTGATTTTTGACTTTGTTTCTCTCTCTCTCTCTCTCTCTCTCTGCTCCTGACGGAGGGGGTGTGAGCTGCCGCCTTCAACAGCTTTGTACCGGCGGTGCTTCGCATACTTAAGCTAAACAGCCCTATTGATTTGTTTGCTTTCCTCTCTGTTTCCTTTGAAGAGGAAGGTATGTTTGCATTCTTTTAATTGTCAGACTGAACTGTCATCTGTCTTGTCATGGAGCACAGTTTAAACTTTTGAAAAAGAGACAAATGTTTGTTTGCAGTGTTTGAATAACGTTCCTGTCTCTCTACAACCTCCTGTGTTTCTGCGCAAATCTGTGACCCAAGCATGACAATATAAAAATAACCATATAAACATGGTTTCTACTTTGCGGATTTTCTTATTTCGCGGGTAGCTCTGGAACGCAACCCCCGCGATGGAGGAGGGATTACTGTACTTTTACAAATGGGATGGACTTTTATCATCAATAAAATCAGAAGAAACCATCCACTTGTAATTCTACATACTAAATTGAACAACCTGCGGTGGATTGGCGCCCTGCCCGGGATTGGTTCCTGCCTTGCACCCTGTGTTGGCTGGGATTGGCTCCAGCAGACCCCCGTGACCCTGTGTTCGGATTCAGTGGGTTGGAACATGGATGGATGGATGAAATTGAACAATTGGCTTCAATTACTGTTGTTTGAAAGGTGCTGGCTGTGCCCTCGCCATTCTCTATGCCCCAAAAATGGTCAAGAGATGCCATGCTGATTTATCTGGTTGAGCAGACTACTTCCATTTCAAGTTTCTTTTCCAGAAGTGGTTTATCGAACAATATTTCAGCAAAAATACATGTTTAAAACACAAGACTACAACTGGAAGACTTAACTTGTGGATTACGTGACATAAGTAATGTGAGATTTTGTCATGTTCTTTTTGATACAGCGTTGGTCACCACAGACCTTTATTATATCAGACATTTTCTAATCTCTATTGAGATTTAAAATTTTCCTTGGCCATCGCTACAACCTACATGGCGTAAGTAACATATTAAAACTATACATAATTTTTGGGTGGAGTATTCCTTTAACCAACTTTGATTCCATCTCAAGCAGAGAGTTTAGAAAAATCGGTGAAATAGTTCAATGTAAGTCCCATTTTCGTTTATTACAAGATATTTTGAACAATTCTTTTGTCTTGCATTGTTTTCCTGCATTGCATTAAAAGTTGCATAATTAGATCTGGACCACCCTATATTCAAAACCTAAACCTGTATTATTACTTGTGACCAATAGGGGGCATACCAGCACCCCAAATCCTAGACACAACAATACAAACACAAATGCAAACAGATGATTTATTGTACAAATTCCTCTCTTATACATGCTTCTCCATCAACTGCAATAAACCATTCTCTCTTTCCTTTCTCCCTCCACTCCTCTTCAGTGAGCTTCATTTTCTTCCCCCAGCTCTGACTCCATGTGTGAGGAGGACCAGCTTCCTTTATACCGGACCTGGGAATACTTCTGGTGCTAACACAATGCATAGAGGAAGCACTTCCGGGTCAGGGGAAACCTCGCTACTAATGAGCTCCCTCTGGCGGCTCCCACGAGACCATTGGAGCTGCAATTGCCATGATGCCCTGCAGGTGTGTACATATGGGAGACCCATTTATGAATGTAAAGAAGTCATACGCTGCCCTTAAGAGTTTTCTACATTACTCTGAATAAGCCTGAGTGTGTTTTTGTGAAATTGTTTGTCTAGAGGTTGTCTGAGAATGGTGATCACGGTTTTTCTTAAATTTTATGCATGCACTAAACTTTTATTTGTATAAGCTTCACCAAGTCAAATTCAATGAAAATGACAAAGTTACATCAATAAAATAAACTACATTGGCACTGGCAATCACATTTTTTTTTGTAGTGTTAAATGTTGGCTGATGATCTATATTGCTCTTGATTGAATTTATTATAACAAATGTTATCTTGGTGAAGTTCGCAAATGCTCAGTAGGGCTGGGGTTACAAAGACTGGATATGAAATTTTGCTTTAAGAGTATTGGATCAAACTGAAAGGTTGGGAAAAAGTATGAAGAAAATGAAATTATTACTGTTAAATGCCTCAGGTAGGAATTAAATTCAACACTCAAGAACTAACAGGAAACACCCAGAATGTGCTGCAAAACTACTTGTTTATTTCAAATGAATTACTGACCTGCATCAACCTGTACTTTGCAAATTTATTAAAAATAAAACAATTGAGAATGCACATGTACATAAGTATTCACAGCCTTTGCCATGAAGCTCAAAATTGAGCTCAGGTGCATCCTGTTTCCCCTGATCATCCTTGAGATGTTTCTGCAGCTTCATTGGAGTCCACCTGTGGTAAATTCAGTTGACTGGACATGATTTGGAAAGGCACACACCTGTCTATAGAAGGTCCCACAGTTGACAGTTCATGTCAGAGCACAAACCAAGCATTAAGTCAAAGGAATTGTCTGTAGACCTCCGAGACAGGATTGTCTCGAGGCACAAATCTGGGGAAGGTTACAGAAAAATTTCTGCTGCTTTGAAGGTCCCAATGAGCACAGTGGCCTCCATCATCTGTAAGTGGAAGAAGTTTGAAGCCACCAGGACTCTTCCTAGAGCTGGCCGGCCATCTAAACTGAGCGATCGGGGGAGAAGGGCCTTAGTCAGGGAGGTGACCAAGAACCCGATGGTCACTCTGTCAGAGCTCCAGAGGTCCTCTGTGGAGAGAGGAGAACCTTCCAGAAGGACAACCATCTTTGCAGCAATCCACCAATCAGGCCTGTATGGTAGAGTGGCCAGACGGAAGCCACTCCTTAGTAAAAGGCACATGGCAGCCCGCCTGGAGTTTGCCAAAAGGCACCTGAAGGACTCTCAGACCATGAGAAAGAAAATTCTGTGGTCTGATGAGACAAAGATTGAACTCTTTGGTGTGAATGCCAGGCGTCACGTTTGGAGGAAACCTGGCACCGCTCATCACCAGGCCAATACCATCCCTACAGTGAAGCATGGTGGTGGCAGCATCATGCTGTGGGGATGTTTTTCAGCGGCAGGAACTGGGAGACTAGTCAGGATAAAGGGAAAGATGACTGCAGCAATGTACAGAGACATCCTGGATGAAAACCTGCTCCAGAGCGCTCTTGACCTCAGACTGGGGCAACGGTTCATCTTTCAGCAGGACAACGACCCTAAGCACACAGCCAAGATATCAAAGGAGTGGCTTCAGGACAACTCTGTGAATGTCCTTGAGTGGCCCAGCCAGAGCCCAGACTTGAATCCGATTGAACATCTCTGGAGAGATCTTAAAATGGCTGTGCACCTACGCTTCCCATCCAACCTGATGGAGCTTGAGAGGTGCTGCAAAGAGGAATGGGCGAAACTGGCCAAGGATAGGTGTGCCAAGCTTGTGGCATCATATTCAACAAGACTTGAGGCTGTAATTGCTGCCAAAGGTGCATCGACAAAGTATTGAGCGAAGGCTGTGAATACTTATGTACATGTGAGTTCTCAGTTTTTTTATTTTTAATAAATTTGCAGAAACCTCAAGTAACCTTTTTTCACGTTGTCATTATGGGGTGTTGTGTGTAGAATTCTGAGGAAAAAAATGAATTTAATCCATTCTGGAATAAGGCTGTAACATAACAAAATGTGGAAAAAGTGATGCGCTCTAAATACTTTCCAGATGCACTGTACAGTATATGAAATATATTATCTAATGTGTATGGCTGGCATGCCCCCGTAGAGTTGTCACAATATATATATTAATATTAAAAACAGGCTTCTCAACAGTAGTGATAATGTTTAATTTTGCCAAAGGATACATCCAGAAGATTGACCATACTTCTGCAGGACTCCATGCTGAAGCCGTCAGTTTTTAAATCCTTGTCTGGAATGAAGTAAGAAGAGGATGATGTAAGAGAGGAGGCCATTCAGTCCATCTGACTCATCTGTTTATTTACAGGGCTATGCTGTCCAAATATCTCATCCAGATCATTTTTAAAAGTTTTCACTTCAATTACACAATTCAGCAACTTTTTGAAGATTCCCAGAACACTTTGTGTGATAAGTGCTGCATGGTTTGCATGTAAAATGCACTTCCCCTTATTGTGTAAGTAATTCACTTTTTAAATGAAAAGACTCTGCTGGATTGTTTCCGCTGATGCCTTTGATAACGCTGTCACCTTTATTAGGCCTTCATGCAGCTCTCTCTGCTCAGGACTAAAGTATTTCCCTTGGCCTGACTGTGCAGGATGTTCTTTAGTTCCAGGATAGACTTGGCTGTTCATTTCTACATAGCTTCTAGACCAGTTATTTTTCTTCTAATCCTCTCTATTAAAGGCATATCTAATAAAAAATAATTATGAATTTGACACTACGGAGCAGTAGTTCCTCAACTTGGTCTTGGAATACCAGTCTGCACCTTCTGGTTTTGTTTCTAACCAGTGTATTAGACAGTGGCAAACTTGTTCTGCTAATTTCGGCATCCATTTACAGGGACATTTTGTTGGCTTTACATTTAGTTTGTAAATATAGAAATTTAAATTCTGAGGTGGGCAGCTGCGATGATGCAGGTTCAATCCATGCTCCCATCGTCCTTACGGGAGGCCCTTGAAGCCGACACTATCGGTAATGTCACCGATGAGCTTGGCAGTGAGGCATAACAATGTAGCAAGGGGATGGTGTACAAATGCCAAGTGCTTTTACTAAAAACAAATCAATCAAAACAGTGTCCAAACAAAGTGTAGTGCATCAAAAATCATTAAAAAAATAATCCATAAAAACGAGTGCTGAGTGGAGGTTAAAAAACACAATAGAAAAAAAAATCTTTAAAAACAACGAGGTTACAACTATGGCATGAAGCAGTCTCTTTAAAATACCCAAAGCACGGTGCCTTCTCTCTACCTGGCTTCTCCCATCGGACTTCGCAACAGGAGAGTCGCCTGCCTGCAGGTGCAGCTGCCTTCCACTCTGGTTCGGTAGCCCTCCGATCCCTAGCTACATCGGGCTCCAATCCGGACCGAGACTTGGGTTATTTCCCCAGCGGTCAGGGCGCTCACACTGGGGCTAAACCAGCCCAAAGCCTCCTCGACTGCCGCTGCCTTTCGACGGCCAGTCGTCATTGTCACCGGTCACTCCAGCTCCTTGATCGCTCAGCTGGAGTGACCGCTTCCTTCAGCCCCACTGAGTGTCGGCCAAACACTCTTCGGCAGGGGCTCACCTCCCAGCTGCCTGCTTTCTTTCAATCGAGCCTGCTGTCTCTTGCTTGCTCTCCTCGCTGTTTCTTGCCTCCTTCTTCCATGCAACCTCTGTCTCTTTCTTTCCTTTTCTCGTTTTTTCATTCTCCCCTGCTAGCCGCCTCGTGCTTCTATTTATCATGGAGACGTGGATCAGCTGTGGCAATCAGCAGCTCCCAGGAACAATTACGGATGCGGACGACTCTTCACCTGTGCACTTAAGTGAGAATCGCCCACATCACGAATTCCCTGAGGACCGCTCGGCCACACACCACCACGCCCCGTCGCTAAGCCCGGCGATTATTTATTTAAAAAAAACTGGCCTTTTGACAAGAGCTGTGGACCCACTATACCACAGTGGCATGGTGGCACAGTGGTAGCGCTGCTGCCTCGCAGTAAGGAGACCCGGGTTCGCTTCCTGTGTCCTCCTTGCACAGAGTTTGCATGTTCTCCCCATGTCTGCGTGGGTTTCCTCCAGGTGCTCCGGCTTCTTCCCACAGTCCAAAGACATGCAGGTTAGATGGAATGGCAATCCAAAATTGTCCCTAGTGTGTGCTTGGTGTGCGGGTTTGTGTGCCCTGCGGTGGGCTGGCGCCCTGCCCCGGGGTTTGTTTCCTGCCTTGCACCCTGTGTTGGCTGGGATTGGCTCCAACAGACCCCCGTGACCCTGTGTTAGGATATAGCGGGTTGGATAATGGATGGATGAATAGATAAAGTCTGAGGTTAGTTAAGCTAGGAATTCAGTTGCAAACTTGTGAGTAACAAACTGGCCAGACCTAAAACCAGAAGACACAGGTGTAATCCAGGACTCACTGCCACACAGGAATGCTGTGCCACGTTTGAAATGTCACATTGTAGTGCAGTAACGAGTAAAATGAAATAAGTAAGAAACGGCTCAAATGTCAGGTATGTGCAGTTTCTCTAGCTATAAAAAGTATGTGTCACCAATGTGAATGAATGAAACTCTTCCGGTGGCTGGGATTAAAAGTCCAACCCACTGTACAGTTTGATATAAAAATAGACAAGCTATCGTTTTCTTAAATACTTACGTCGGCCCACAACTCTGTTGAGAATGGTTCTAAGTTCATGTACGCTGATCTCCATGTCCTGAAATTAAAATAAAAAACAAACTTTTACTTTGGTTTCCCTGTGCAAACAAATGTACAACTTGTATAGTTTACTGGATACACAAAGATGTATTTAGCCCACCAAATCCACTGTAGCTTTGGGTGCTCCATAGGCTCTTTTCTGGCATGCACTTCAAATATTTATGTGGCATTGTGGAAAAGAAGACCTGCAGGATGGATGCTTAAGCCTACTTCTAATAATGTCACCAAGATAATGAATACACATTACCCTCAATGGTGCACTGTCCAAGGTTTGTTCCTGCTTTGCGCCATATGCTAGCTGGGACAGGCTCTGGCCACCCCACCGTTACCCCTGTTCAGGGCTGAGCAGGTTAGACAATGACTGACTGACTGACTATCCTCAATACACAGATTTCCAGCAGCGGTGCACCAGGTAACAATACATACATAATTGTTTGGTACATTCCGATACAAATTTAGCAAACACAGGTTTGGAACCTCTGCAATGAAAGCAAAAAACAAAATGTGTGAAATATGAGCTTGCTTAATTAATGTGGGAGTCCCGCTAAAAGCAGAAGTTGATTCAGATGAAAGCTTACAGTCCCACAGGACTGAACCTGAGAACTAGTGATTTAGACAACAGCACACTCAAAACATTGAAAACTGTAAAGTACCTCTCCAGCTAACTGCTGGAACATGGCTTTAAAGGAGTCTTCAACATCATCCTCAGTTATTTCCACCTGAAAGAGAAAGTGTCATATTTTAATTCACTTCACTGTATTCTCAAATATGACAAAAACAGTACTTTTCTGAGAATGTGATTGTTACGCCGAAACTGTAACCACTTCACTGAATCTTCCCAGGCGTCACTTTTTTTTTTAACTGAAGACAGGACTTTTGATCAATTAATTAGATAGATAGATAGCCCCTCAAGGCTATGTGCTTTCTCCTCTACTCTGTTCCCTGAACACCAGATAGATAGATAGATAGATAGATAGATAGATAGATAGATAGATAGATAGATAGATAGATAGATAGATAGATACTTTATTAATCCCAAGGGGAAATTCACAAATTAAGGGCAGAGGTGGATCTTCAATTCAAAAAGGCAAACCCATGATGCTCTAGTTTCCTGTTTATGACGTGTGTTGATTTTTCCGGAAATATTTTAGCTACAAAAATATGAGCTTTAATCATATGACTGGATAACTGACATGGGGATTATATGACAAATGTGACGTGATATATTCCCCCCAATCAACCCCCACCCCCCCAGGGCATTTTTCACATCGTTTTCCATTGTACAGTATTGGTCACCATTGGCTTCTGTTCTATCACAAACATTTTTGTTTCCATTTTCCAAGAAAAAATGGGATTAAATTTTTTTCTCGGCCATCACTTCAAAGTATATGGGGTAAGTAACATACAAAAAAAACACAGTTTTTGTGTGGTTTATTCCTTTAAAGAATTTTCTTTTTTGCTCAAGATCAAGATAATATTTGTGGGATTGGCCAAATAAAACGATAAAGGAGTAGACTTTCACAGCACTCTGCCTCTGATGTCTGGAGGGGATGACAAGTTTTTTTTTTTTTTTTTTAATACTAGCCCCCTCCCTGCTCGCCCACCCCTGGGTTTGGTTATTCAGATATACAATTTAAAGAGATTGTTATTTTCATGGGAATTTTTACATACTCTTACGATTCTATGTTGCATCGCTTCTCCGTGATCATAAATATACACCTGACCAAATAAACTTGCAGGACCACAGATTCTCATAGCGTATGGTCCATTATTGTGTAAATCTACGTTTTGAGCACTGAATGTTGCGAATGTGAAAAGATTATTGTAGACTCGGATATTTTGCCTGTAGTGTTTGTGGATTTCCCTTTCACCAAACAACAAATCTTTTAATTCTCACGGATAGGCCTCTTCGTTGGGAGGCAACACTACGTTTCCCTTATGGCAACATGAATTAGACGATCTACAAGTCTCCGACTTAAAGTTTAAAGCCTTACAGTATCTACATACTTCTGACATATCACTTACAGTTTGTCCATATATTCAATCTCTTTTTGCTGTTCCGTTATTTCACCCAGTAATAATTTCCATTTGTTTGTGCTAATGTGATGTTTACTTTCTTTTTTTTGATACTTTCGAATTTTACTACTTTCATAATCTGTAACTTGCTCTGCATGTGTATTGCGCCAACGTTTTTGAACATCTTTATGAAGTCTTTTATTTCGGGTCTTGCTTCCAAATTCTAGTCTCACAGATCGAAGATCACGTCTCGACCCAAGATTTTTTTATTATAACAGAGAGATATAAAACGCTTTCATGTTAGTTTTGTAATCAGTTTACCAACCTCATCCTCTAGATCAGCTGAGACCTGTTCATCTAGTTCTCTGTAAAAAGAAAAAGAAAAACACAAAACTTATTAGCTGCAGTTGACAAATTTAGAGATCAAAATGTAATTAACAGTATATATATTCGTTTTTGTTCAATCTAACCCATTATGCAAGCATTTAAATATTACATTTAAGAGGACATTAATATTTAATAAAATAATACAGTAAATCCTTCCTGCAGATTTGTTTATCCGCTATTAGAAAAGTGTAACCCATTTCGCGACTCCATAGTCTAATCTTGCCTATTCATGGATAAGGTTCTCGCTGCAGGCCACGGGATGGGGCAGGGACAGACATTAGGGGGTCATATTCAGAGCCATGTGTAAGAGAAATGAAAATTATGAAAGGCCTATCGTGCATGAGCGACAAGTAAGAATGAGCAGTGGGTAAGCAATTGAACACCATTTGTGATGGAGACTGGGGCTTGCAATTGTTCCCCACGAATGTGGACTCCCCAGTAAACTCACAGTGATTTAAGTCCCTACCCTTTGTACACACTACCCGTTGTTACATCTGACTGAATGGTTTAGAGAGGTCCTCAGATCAGCCCTGCTGAGGTCATTCGTGACATCAGGGGGAGCAACTAGAATACAAACTTGACTGAAGAGGAAGTAGAAGTCGTAAAAAGGTTTTTATAGGTGAAACACTGGAAAAATTATTATCAAGCCTTGAAGAGTGAAAGTGGAGGGCCTGTCGTGCAACCAACCCCATTTCTCATTGCTGTTCCTCCCCACGTAACCAAACCCCATTTTTCCTACAGAATCAATGCTTCAGTGTCCACGTTTTCCGCATCCAATAGTTTTTTTGTGTATGTGAGTTTTTGATACAATTTTTGGCATTCATGACCTTTGGAGGTCAGAGTGCGGGGTCAGCCATTGTAAAACGCTCCAGGAGCAATTTTCAGGTTAAGGGCCTTAATCATGGGCACAATAGAGTAGGATCCCTTCTGGCAGTAATGAGATTTTGAACCGATAAACCTTTCAGATACCAGCGCAGATTCTTAGTCTCAGAGCCACCACTCCGCCTTGTGTTAGTTAACATTTAGTTAATATTTTAGTTTTATTGTGATCACAATTCATACTTACTCTGTCTCAGACTGTTTTTCTGTGAACACCCTCAGGACGAAGTCAGCCTCCTTGCTTGGTTCAAATGTAGATGGAACAACTATGTACTCGCCTGGGGGCAGACGCAAGCGCGTGCTCACCTCCCTTAAGTTGATGAATGTTTCTGAGCGAGCACAAGAGCCATGTGTCAGGAAGAAGTCCTTCTTCAAGTGGACATTCTGGCAGCCCTTGTACTGAAAGACACATATATGCAATTAGAATATATCTTATTATTCAGATAGTAGAAAAAGTAGAAATAGTGTTCATTTTAGAAGGAATCAGCAAAACAATATTGTTCTATAGACTGAAACAAACATTTTAAAAATTTCAATCAAAATGGCTGCCATCCATTACGTTGCTGTTAGAACTGGCTCCAGACCCCTGAAACCCTGTATTGCATGAAGCAAATTCACAAAATGAACAGTAGACACTCCCTTTGCTACTTTTACCAATGCTTGACTATGGTGACATTTATTACATACAGCCCTAACACGTGTCACATGCTGTCCATCACAGGGTATGGACACATCTCTTAAGTGTCTTTACTACCATTAGGATTTCAAAGGCTTGTTTGCTTTAAGTGGTTTACTTACTTCTATTTGTAAAATTTTCATTGCAAAAATCCTAAATGAACTTTGCAGACTTCAAGTTGTATAAATGTAATTATAACCTACATTCAATGTAACATTGTTTAATCTATCCATCATTAATGGGGGTTCAGAAAAATAGCTTTTACCTGTTTTGCTCTTTTATTTGGAATTTTTGAAAAGAACTGCTAAATTTGGTGTTGAACAATAATATTTCTTAAAAAAAGCATTTTTAAATCCTTAAAAATGGAAATTTTTGCATGTTTTATATGATTCCTTGATCTAGATAGATAGATAGATAGATAGATAGATAGATAGATAGATAGATAGATAGATAGATAGATAGATACTACTGTCGTCATTGTCTGCTTATTTATTTGTATTGTTTATCTGTGGTTTATTGTTTTTGGACTGCTTTAGCAAATCTTCCTTAGAAATAGTGAAATATCAATAGGAATCCATCTAAAGAAAAATATTAAAACTGAATATAATATTTTCCTGAAGGTTAATGTCTCAAGAAAGGTTCTTAATAGGCACATAAAGTAAAGCATTTTGTGTTAGTATTTGTAAGAATGGAGGATCTGACCTGTATGAGTTTAAATATTGTAGATGATGTTATGTACGTACCTCATCAGGAACCTGTACAGAAAGGGTAAAAGAAACAAACACAAATTAATCACACATCCAGATTCTTCACTTTATTTTTTTTCAACAATGTGAATTGACTGTAATAAAAACTAATGGAACACACTAACTTAGAGCGCCTAGGCAGAGTTTAAGATTACCATGAACAAAAACAATGTTATACAGTAATAGCTTAGTCTTTCAGCTAAGAAGTTCTACTGTTTTAGGGCAACACATTAAAAGTAAAATGTACAATTATCCATGCTGGCCTTATTTTACTGTTATTTTAATTACAATCCTAACAAACAACACTTGGAAAAGTATATCTGTTCTTGCAGCAAGCACCTGGATATACACTATATGGCCAAAAGTATGTGGGCATCCCTCCAGATCACTGGGCTCTGCGGTTTTGCCCGGACCCTTGTTAACAGCGTCATTAGATCAAGAACATAGCCACGTAATCTCCATTGACACACACTGGCAGTAGAGGGAGTCATACTGAAGAAGAGCTCAGTGACTTTAAAACTGGCAATGTCATAGATGCCACCTTTTCCAAAAGTCAATTTCGGAAATTTCTGCTCAGCTGATCAAACATTTGGCTATACAGCGTACATACCAAGTAAATACATCTCCCCTGCAGCATATATTGCTGATAATAATAATTCTGCTATAATTTTTATGGGTTAAATTGAATAATGTTATGAAAATAATCTTGATATGGGATTCCTGAATAAGCAGTGTTTTATAATGCAGTTAAATATTAATTTAATGGACCACAACTCACTTCATAAACAGCAAATCCAATGGTGTGCATATCCTGTCCTTGGCGTCTATACCTTCGCCTGTCTTTTTGCATCAAGGCAACCAGAAAGCTACAAGCAAGTTCATTATCATCAGGGTCATCATCTTCCTCTAGCAATGTGATTTTGTACTGAGGGTTAATCCAAAACGTGTCTACGGAAAAAAAGAATAATAAAGAAATATTTTCCCATTGACATAAACACCTGTTTTTTTAAACAGCAACTTGAGGCTATTTAATATTCATTATTAAATTCTCAAACACAAGAACACTGATGTGTCATTAGATATTCAAACACACTCTTCCCCAATACACTTCATAAATATTTACATCCATCTATCCATTTTCCACTTCTTCTAGTCAAAGAAGGTGGCCACCCAAATCCTCTTACTCTTGTGGGGGCTGCACACTCGCCAAATCATCAACAATCCCTCTTTACAGACAGATATTTAAATATTTTAATAAAGTGATATATAAAACTCATAGTGTTACTAAATCCATTCTCTTCTGCCACCGTCCCAATTGTCTCATACACAGCCCTGCTTGCCCATTCAAGTCTGTAGTGAGCTCAAGCTTATACTGACAGCTTCAATTGCAGGTTGGACCACCACATTCACTCCAGGCTGATTTAGGCTCTGCAATCAACAGGACATCCGTATTTGGAGATGTGTTGTGAAACAGAAGTACCTGTAGATAATCAATAACCACATACTGGGAAAAAGTTAAGATCCACACAAATTGCAACTGGGCTGGAATTTGAACCAGAGTGTCTTCTGTGAGGCAACAGTGCCAGCCGCAATGCTGGCTACATTTTAAAGGTCAACCTGTTAATGCTGACAAAATCCTACAGAAGATCTTCCGTCCATCCAATTTGAAACCTTAAAATTGCATTTTTCAGCAAATTCTAATTCCCATTGTTTCTTTCAAATGCTAATGAAATTACTACTTGAACTATGCTAAAAATGAAATGGAGATAAATTTGTCATATTTTCATTATATTTGTGTAAGCGCGTAGAGATCATACTGATTTCTTGTCCAATGATGACTACCTTCTAAGTCGATTTAGATTTCCAAGAGATATCCTCTTGAAGCTGTGTGCTGAACTAGGGCTGGCTTTACGAAGTCAGTGCTCTACCTGCACCTCTGCAAGTTCTGTCCACCCTCGGGTTTTTAACCACAGGAGCTTTTCAACGTGAAGTAGCTGACCGATCGGGTATTTCTCAGTCATCACTGAGTCATGCCATGCCAGGTGTATGGGTTGGTATTATCCATTTGTTATCTAGATATTTTTGTATTTTAGTTTTGTTTAAAATCTGTGTTTTATCTATTGTTCGTTGTCGTTGTGTGTTTAGAAAGGCGCCTACAAACAAATAAAATGTACTATTATTATTATTATATATAAAATTTCCTTACACTGTGGTTGAACAGGCAAACATCAAAGCACAATTCGCAGCAAAGTCAGGTTTTCCAAATGTAATCACAGTGGTCGACTGTACGCACGTTGCTATAAAGGCAGCTTCAGAGAATTAATTTTCTTATTTAAATATAAAGCATTTCCACTCTATTAATGTGCAAATTATCTGTGATGCAAAAGTGCATCTCCCCTTTGATCTGTATGATGTAACCATATAACACGACTACTTAAGTGACAGCAGGTACCCGCTAAAGGCATGGCTTCTCACCCCGCTCGCCAACTCACTGACTGAGCGATGTTAAAATGCTGGCTATAAGTGTCTAGGTCAGTAACAGTCGAAACAGTGTGAGCCCTGGAATTCTGCTACCTGCTCCAGTGGTGTGGACACTCAGATGATGGGCTGCGACTCGTCATTTCATGTTGACTTTGATGTCTGACCACTACTTTTTTTTTTAGTCGACTTTCTGAACTTGAACTTTTAGGTGCCTCCACCACGCTGTGCTACTAAATCAGTTTCCTTCTGTTGCTTATACCCCTGCTTAAGCCACCAAATAGTAGGTTTTCCCAGCCTCCACTTCACTGAGCAGGACCGCCATTTCAATGTCACTGAAATTCTTCTTTTTCACATGTGCTTTTGCTATTGTCTTTTAACAAAACACTGAAAGGAAGGGGCTATTTATATTTGCATATTCAAATAGACAAAATTCTGGGAGGAGTCAGGGTGGTGCTATAGATAGATAGATAGATAGATAGATAGATAGATAGATAGATATGAAAGGCACTATATAATAATGATTGATAGATAGATAGATAGATAGATAGATAGATAGATAGATAGATAGATAGATAGATAGATAGATAGATAGATAGATAGATACTTTATTAATCCCAATGGGAAATTCACACATGTAGGCTCGTCATTTGTGTTAAAAATCATGTTGTTCATGTTTATTGGGATTTATTAAAGGAAAGTGCGTAGAACTTTGCTTACTCAATAGTTTTATGTACTTGAATTTTTTTGAGCGTTTGCACATTTCTGGTTTTGTCCGTACACCATGTTTTAGTGTGAATGAAGGCATTATATATGGGGCCCCTGGTGTTTTTGTATGCATACTTATTGTCATTGGTTTTATGTTTTCTTTCAACTCTTTTTACTCCTGTCTAAGGTTTTTGATTTAATATTTTGTATTGAAAATTGTTAACTTTCAGATTTGCTTCTTTTTTGCTATTTTGAGCATTTTATTATATTTTCTGATTTTTGCAAATGAAACTCCTTTCATAAAGTTTTTTTTTTCTCTCACTCATCTTTCTACAGTAATCCCCCCTCTTGGGTGATCATTTTGATTATATTTAGTGACTTTACATATAAATTTTGAAACATTTAAAGCCAAAGCTCATTTTGCCCAGTATATGCTAAATCCAGCCTGGAAATTTCAAACTCTGTCTGCCCTGCAATGTGCCTTTTCTGGGTAGAATATTGGCCCATTTGGTTGTTATATTTTGAATGCCCCATACCACTTTGGCCAATTTGTGTGTCATGCACTTATAATACAAAGATTTTATTCATAGGACTCTGGTTTTGGATTGACTAGGATACCCTTGCTGAATCTCTTTCTACTTGTTTCCAGATGAGAAAAGCACATGTGCAGACACTGCTACTTATTATAACAAGTAATGTTTTAGTGATAAAAAAGCAGTAGTATTTGAGAAGTTATGTAGTACATATTGGGAAATAACACAACAAAGGTATTATTAAGAGAAACAGTTTTGTGGGAAAAAAAATACAATTAATGCACTTCCAATGCATAACACCCCTTTGCAGGATAATAATAGTGAATAAACTGAATCAAAACTAGTGTGACTGGACATTACTTGCTAAAACACAATCCCAGTTTAGCTTTATTCTATTTTTGAGTATTAGTTTAACATGCAAAATGCGCTGTGTAATAGTTAATATGAAACTTTATAAAGGATTTGATATTTATTCTTTATCATTTTCTTCTTACTGGGGTGATTTCTGCAGCCTCCTGCTGTGCTGCCTCGCCTCCAGCCGCCATCAAATTTGATTGTGTTCCAGTAGCTAAGAGCGTCTTCTGTTAAAGCATCAGGTGTTAGGTTACAGATCTCAAGCCTTGAATACTGTGTCAGAAATTCTTTGAAAGCCATCCTGCATGGATACAAATGAATGCATTTGGAATAAATTATGATACATCTATTAGTCTTCAGAAAACAGCCAAGTGGGTACAATATTCACATCAATATGTTTAAGTTGTAGCAGTTGTTAAAATTTAACATGACTAGAAATATAATAGCAATAAAGCAATAAAGAACTATTATGGGCACCATAAAAGCTGAAACCAGAATTTTCATAATGGCACATTATGCCATTAACTTTCAAATTGAGAAGATATAACCACAACTGACAATTATAAAATCTCCAATAACATTTTAGCCAATTTGGTCTACCTTTATTTTAGACTTTTAAACATTTTTAGGACAACAGATTAAATACAGAAGGAAACAGCCAAACTCAAACTCATACATATAAACCATGCCACCATTCCTGTCAGGGGGATTAAGAACAAATGAAGGAATAAGAAATCCTGTCAAAACATATTGTCTTTTTCAAAGTCGGAAGATACATTTACTACATATTGCAATGCTGAAATTATTCAACATCATGCATACTAAAGGGCGGCACGGTGGCGCAGTGGTAGCGCTGCTGCCTTGCAGTAAGGAGACCTGGGTTCACTTCCCGGGTCCTCCCTGCGTGGAGTTTGCATGTTCTCCCCGTGTCTGCGTGGGTTTCCTCCCACAGTCCAAAGACATGCAGGTTAGGTGCATTGGCGATCCAAAATTGTCCCTAGTGTGTGCTTGGTGTGTGTGTGGCGCCCTGGCCTTGTGCCCAGTGTTGGCTGGGATTGGCTCCAGCAGACCCCCCGTGACCCTGTGTTAGGATATAGCGGGTTGGACAATGACTGACTGACATTCATGCTAATGAAGTACATCCACGCTATATGGGTCACATGCTGGTTTATCACGTGTTCAGCAGAGCGTGGCGACGGTAGCACAGAATATGACCTGTACCTCAGTAATCCTGCACACCCGCTTTTCTCACTCCTCTGGCACACGGTACAGGACCACTGGCACTTGTAACAGTAGACTCAAGGATAGCTTCAACTCAAAAGTTGTGAGGTTGCTGAACATTCAATTACAATTACAAGAACAAATACTACAACATAACAAACACCGGTGTACATAATACTTGCTTCTTGAGCCTCACACTTAGAAAGGCAAACTGAATGAATGAAAACGTTAAGTTAGTCAAAAATTGTAACAAACAATCAAGCCTCTGTTTCATCTAATGAAAAATTGTAAGCCAAAAATTAAAGTCAGAAATTATGAAATTTACATAGCACTACTATACAAACCCATACATAAATTTGGTTTAGATACCTGCAAAACTTCCGATCTTTACAGTGGCACTCCTATGATGTTTATTGTGCAACCTCAGGGACTGCACTCCGCAGCACAAAATATATATATATATATATATATATATATATATATATATATATATATATATATATATATGGAAAAGAAGCTCTGTGATACGGTTTGCATATTTGCAGCTGGAGCTCCACAAAGGGAGAAAAATGAATCACATATCATAAAGTAGTTTTTATTCCTGAGCTTTCAACCCCTGCCAGGGGTCTTCATCAGAGGATAATGCTTAGACTTACAAGAATCAAAGGTAATATATAACATAAATTATGATGGGGGGGGCGTGGCTTGGGTGTTGCGGGGAGGTGGCTAAGTCAGTGTGATCAGGAGAGGGGGGTATTGGGTGTAAAATTTTGTTTATTATGAATATGTTCTAATGGGCCTTTAAAATTCATTGGCTCCATTCTCAATTTTCAATACCACAAATCAGGACTATATTAAGTACATACTACTGTATATTTATATGTTTTATTTTTTTTTGCACTTTTTTGGCATAGTATTTTTATCAACTGTTCTGAGGAGTTGTACAAGTAAGAATTTCATTGTAGTACGTATGTGACAATAAGCTTGACTTAAAATGACTAGTGAGTGGATCTACTGCATAGATTCAGGTATAAGATTACAATAATCATTCAGAGGACAGAAAATATGTTATAAAATAAATTATTATTAGTAGTTGTTAATAACTTAAAGATAAAAAAATGTTTATACATTTATTTCTCTCTATTGAAAATCTAGCTATACAGTGATCCCCCGCCTATCGCGGAAGTTACGTTCCAGACCTATCAGCGATGGGTGAAAACCCACAGTATAGAAAGACCATATAAATAAACATTTTTTTTTATAGTTTAAGCCTTAAAATACCCCTCCCACATGCTTTAAACACATGTAAGCTTATTAAAACACACTTTGTAAACACATATGATATGTGGCTGTCGGGCTAAGGATATGAGTAACATCTGTTTTATAAAACAAAAAAATCTTGGCAGGGAGACCAGGGAGACGAGGTGTGATCTTCTCGGAAGACAATTTGACATCCCGCGAGAGACATTTTAACGTCACACAAGAGAAGGCAGTGAGACAGAAGGACAGCTGCTGTACAGGCTTTTAAATGATCAACGCGCAGAGCAACAAGCAGAACAGGCATCTTGGCAGAAGCAGCACAAAGCCAGTAGCTGATCCGTCCGCTTCTCCTTAGCGTGAGTTCAGCTCCCGCGGAAGAGACGTGAAGTGGAAGAAGTGCAGTGCGCTTCCGGGGTGGGGCATCGGGGGTTTGAGTGAAGCAATCAAAACCAGATCATCTCAAAGAGACACTTTGACGACACGCAAGACTGGACATTACAACATTAGGAAGCAAAACCCGTGAGATGGTGACTTTTGCACGTCACGCCCTGCTTACAAACAATTTAAAACAACTTCACGGACATCTAACCTTGCAGATGTTGGAATGCTTTTGGCAGACACACTTGAGGCGCTCCCAGCTCTTAAAGCAACAACAAGCAGAACACGCAGCAAGCCAGCAGATGATCCAAGCACTTCTCCTTAGCGTGCATTCAGCCCCCCCCACCCTCCTAACGGCAGAAATGCGAAGTGGCAAAAGGACAGCTGCTGTACAGGCCTTTTACGTGATTGACTCAAAGCACGACAAGCAGAACACACAGCTGGCCAGCAGCAGCATCAAGACAGCAGCTGAACCGATGGCATCTCTTTAGAGTGCGTTCAGACCCCTCCATCACAACGCAAGCAGCATTATAAGTCCTGCGAGAAAGAGATTTAACCACGCTGGGGCAGGAAATAAAGGACAAATATTGATTTTACAAAATTTTTAAAGTAAAAATTAAAATAATGCATATGTAACAATTCCCGTGAAAATAACAATCTCTTTAAATTGTTTATCCGGTAAACCAAACCCGGGGGTGGGTGAGCGAAGAAAGCAGGGGGCCAAGCCCCATAGTAATAATAATAATAATAATAAATCCGCGATGTAGCAGGGGCGCGATAGCTGAACCACAATATAGTGGGGGATCACTGTATTTCACAATAGCCACTAATAATAAATAAGAGTGGAGGACAGCTCAGATTTGTGAAAGTCGCTCACAAACAGCACATTTTGTCCTTACTGTATGAAGATCTGTAGTTTGAGGATCTTGGTCAGCTAAGGTTACACAGATAGCCTTGATGAGTATCATTTACATTTTCAGTAACTGATGATTAACGATGTAACAACAGAAGACCTATATTCTTGAAATATGATCAGAAATATAGCAGCTTTTGTTCTGGAGAAACTTTTAAAGACAGAAGTGTAATGTTAACTAACACCAGAGTGTTCCTTAGTTGACAGAACGTTTCTCATTATCTCTAAATAACAGCACTTGTGACAACAAAACAAAGCCAAAACATGTACACATTTTTTTTTACCACATCGTAAAGACTCATAAGGATGGACACATTTTTCAAAGATTCTCCAGAACTTTCCAGGATAAAAACATAGCTCTGGTGAAGGTGTGCATCTCCACCCCATGTACAAAATATACTGTAAAAGTATATTCCTGGCAGAGGAAACAAAAACTAAACCTAAATGCAACTTTGTTAGGTTAATTTAAAATAAGCTTTCAACAAATAAATCCTTTTGTAGAATGCTCACCAAAATTCTCCATCTTCCATTTTTAATTGGAGATCTTCCCTTTCAGAAGGATCAACATGATTCCATTCAGAAGCACTGATAAAAAGAAGCAAGATGCATTAAAAATGATACAGTAACATTTCCAGGAATCAAATCTTGTGTGGCATTAAGTTAATAAAAAGACAACGAAATTTTAAGCTTCTTACCACGCATCCAATTTAGAAAAGAAAAAAATGTATCTTTGATAGACAATATTCAATGAACACTACAGTTATGCGCCAACTTACGTCTCTGTTTTGTACCGGCCATTTGGACTTATGTTGAATTGGCTGTACTGTATGTCCCTCACAATGTGTACAGGTCATTGCAATTGAGGCTCTGTGGGTCTGGTGTGGGTCATCAGTATGCATACTTTAACTGTCAGTATGGAGTAGCACAAACCGATCTTTGAGCCCCTGCGACTGCACACTGGGTCCATTTAGGGATGGCAGCGCGGGCTGAATGCATACCTGTTGGAGCAGCAGTAGCTGGATCAAAACAAAACCTTGAAGGGCCCTTCAAGGGTCAGAAAATAAACAGTAGGAGACCCTGTGAATGATTTATTACTATTTACAAGGCAATTCCATCTTCTTGAATGAATAATAAAGTAGAAACCATCTGCAGAGATCGAAAACAAAAAGGACATGCCAGCTGCATGAAGAGCTACTTTAAAAAAATGCTGCATGGCACGACCACTCAGTGTCTAGAAGACTGGTATTCTGTGAGAGGAATAATATATTTTTTTTTACTTACAGTGTTACTAGTTTGTGGCTATTTGTTGATAGCATCATCAATACAGGAAGGAAGACGAGAGACTGCTGCCCTGCAGCTCCACCTCTGCTTCTCTCACAGCTTCTATGGAGTGCGTATCGTTTCACAGCTGGCAACGCTGCCATAAACACGTGATAAGCAAAAGGCCTATTATTACCTTATTGTTTTCGTATGACACGTGGCCGAAAGGATGAATGACCTCAATTTGACTGTCCATAAGTTGGCACATGACTGTAATCACTTCATTGAACCATCAAATTAACACACAAACAAGGGAAGAAATG
This sequence comes from Erpetoichthys calabaricus, assembly GCF_900747795.2. Classification (NCBI taxonomy): domain Eukaryota; kingdom Metazoa; phylum Chordata; class Cladistia; order Polypteriformes; family Polypteridae; genus Erpetoichthys; species Erpetoichthys calabaricus. Next base: position 76,972,182 of record NC_041408.2, on the reverse strand, counting down.
TTACTGATGGCGCCATTACATAAACAATACAACATCAGCATCAGCAATAACTGCGTGGGGCTACAGAAGGCAGGAATCAATAATGACTTGAACCGAATAGAGCTAATGCATTGTGAGGCTGAGGAGGGGCCCATTAAAGCAGTTCTGTACTGAGCGCTGACATGTATAATGATGCCTCTGTACACATAGGTTTTGTTTATTAATAGTAGAGAAAAGCCAAGCAAAATGACACCTTTTATTGGCTAACTAGAAAGATTACAATATGCAAGCTTTCGAGGCAACTCAGGCCCCTTCTTCAGGCAAGATGTTTACATCTTGCCTGAAGAAGGGGCCTGAGTTGCCTCGAAAGCTTGCATATTGTAATCTTTCTAGTTAGCCAATAAAAGGTGTCATTTTGCTTGGCTTTTCTCTACATTCATAATGGCTAACACGGTACAACACCTTTATTAATAGTGTAATTTACAAACTTACACAGCAAAACAAGTGTTAAATCTCCTTGTGGATTTGGTTACAAATGTTTAGCTTATAATAGCCTGAGTTTGCTTAAGCAAGTTTAGAAATTTACTCAATACAATATCCACAAGATCAGATGGCATCTGATGGAGCACGCTCTCCTGGCTCTGGCTTTGGTCTCGTCACCACTGCAGTTCTCAGCTGGCATTTGTCACCAAGCCACTGTAGATCATTCAAAATGCAGCACCATGTCTTCTGTTAAACCAGCTGAGGCGGGCACACATCACTCTTCTTTTAAGATCACAATATTGGCTCCCTGAATTAGATTAAAAAATCTTGGTGCTTCCATACAGAGTAAGTAGTCAATGTGTCAAAACTTATACAGTATATGTGGAGACAATTGTAAGGTTCTATGCTCATTCTTGACAACTCAAGTTTGCTAATGAATGGTTTCTCAATTCAGGCTCTTTTCATTGTGTAGCTCCTAGCTGGTGGAATGAGCTGCCCAACTCCATTCGAAATTCAGACTTGTTTTACAAGTGCATTAAGACTCTCTTGTGTGTTGAATTTCAGTGTAACGTAGCTGTTAGGTTTTTGTAACCAAGGAATTATAACTCGGTTGTATTTTTTTCTGAGATCTTCACCTCTGATGACCAATTTTGTCCCCTTTTCCTGAAACACTTCTTTTCAGATAGTCCCAAATAGTCCCCAAGACTGATGTTTAGTAGATTATGTTGACCTCTTTTGCAATCTGCTTTGGATAAAAGGGTCAGCTAAGCAAATAAATATATATGTAAATCATAGGCAGAAATGCAAAAAGATATATAAGGTAGCTTTGGAAAACTCAATAAAAACAATAACATACTTATCACTCCAAGCCCCAGTCCATTCCACCTGACCCCATGGGTTCCTGATGCGGATCAGTCGCTCTGTACCACCACGATAGTTTACCTACAAAATAAGACAGTGCTCCTGTGCGGTATTCTTCTTGCTTTTTTTCATAATTGATCAGTCACTACCAACAACTCAGTCCATAAAATATTAAATGTCCAATTAATCATTTACTAAACACAGTCCAACAGTGTATTTAAAAAATATACAAATAAGCACTAACATTATTTGTAGATAGCTAAACTTATAATTGACTGTTTTTTTCTGAATAATGTCAATTATGCCTGTAATCCTGTATTATGTATAAATCTAAATATCTGAAATGAAGATAAGAGATCTTCTCAAAAACTTTGGTCTATTGCTCTTCATTAGGTAATCTGATGGTCTCATAACTGTTCACATACACCAGTCATTGTACCACAGGTATCGTTTATTGATTATTCTTTATTCCATGGCATCCGTCTTTCATCATAGTAAAAACTAATTGGAGTCTTTCAAGATATCCATAGAAATGTTTTGACAATGCATCAAATTTGTACTATGGAAATGTTTGCATCAGAGCTGCTGAAACCAATGTACAGGTGCATCTCAATAAATTAGAATATCATCGAAAAGTTAAATTATTTCAGTAATTCAATTCAGAAAGTGAAACTGATATTTTATACAGATTCAGTACACACAGAGTGATATATTTCAAGTGTTTCTTTCTTTTATTTTGCTGATTATGGCTTACAAGTAATAAAAACTCAAAATTCAGTATCTCAGAAAATTAGGATATTACATAAGGCCAATGAAAGAAATTGATTGGCCTACTGAAAACTATGTCCATGTACACACTGAATACTTTTGCATGAATCACTGCATCAATGTGGCATGGCATGGAGGCGATAAGCCTATGGCGCTGCTGAGGTGTAATGGAAGCCCAGGATGCTTTCATAGTGGCCTTCAGCTTGTCTGCATTGTTGGGTCTGGTCTCTCTCATCTTCCTCTTGACAATACCCCATACATTCTCTATGGGGTTTAGGTCAGGCGAGTTTTCTGGCCAATCAAGCACAGTGATACTACGGTCATTAAACCAGGTATTGGTACTTTTGGAAGTGTGGGCAGGTGCCAAGTCATGCTGGAAAATGAAATCAGCATCTCCATAAAGCTTGTCAACAGAGGGAAGCATGAAGTGCTCTAAAATTTTCTGGTAGACGGCTATGCTGGCTGACTTTTGACGTCATAAAACACAGTGGACCAACACCAGCAGATGACATGGCTCCCCAAATCATCACTGACTGTAGAAATTTCGCACTGGACCTCAAGCAACTTGGATTCTGGTTTCACTCCACTCTTCCTCCAGACTCTGGGACCTTGATTTCCAAATGAAATGCAATATTTACTTTCATCTGAAAAGAGGACTTTGGACCACTGAGCAACAGTCCAGTCCGTTTTTTCCTTAGCCCAGGTAAGACACTTCTGACGTTGTCTCTGGTTCAGAAGTGGCTTGACACAAGGAATGCGACAGTTGTAGCCCACGTCCCAGATACACGTCTGTGTTCGGTGGCTCTTGAAGCACTGACTTCAGCCGCAGTCCACTCCAGGTGAATCTCCCCCAAATTCTTGAATGGGCTATGCGTCATACTCCTCTCAAGGCTGTGGTTATCCCTGTTGCTTGTGTACCTTTTTCTGCCACATTTGTTCCTTCCACTCAACTTTCCATTAAGGAGGGTGTCAATGACTGTCTTCTGGACAACTGTCAAGTCAGCAGTCTTCCCCATGATTGTGTGGCCTACTGAACCAGACTGAGAAACCATTTAAAGGCTCAGGACACCCTTGCAGGTGTTTTAAGTTAATTAGCGGAGTGGAGTGTGATACCATGAGTCTACAATATTGAACTTTTTCACAATATTCTAATTTTCTGAGATGCTGAATTATGGATTTTCATTACCTGTAGGCCATAATCAGCAAAATGAAAAGAAATAAACACTTGAAATGTATCAACCTGTGTGTAATGTATCTATATAATATGACTTTCACTTTTTGAATTGAATTACTGAAATAAATTAACTTTTTGATGATATTCTAATTTATTCAGATGCACCTGTATTTAAAGTACACAAAAAGTCATTTTATCTAAAACTCATAAAGACATCTTTAATATTTCACTGACCTCTTTAACTCCTGTCACTGAGTAAGCATGGCCTTTAACCAGCTTTTTGAATGTCACAGATTCCATATCAAAGGCACTAGAGATCTGTAAAACAAAAAAGTACTGCAATTAGGAAAAAAAAGGGTTTTTGTGGCATTTTCATTTTTAAGATTGTTTTCATATTGTACTTTATAGAAGGGATTGAACCTGGGTACTAAGCATTAAGCCATGCCAGTGCCAGACATTGAAGGAGGATGGCCGGGCTATACAAACAATCATTTTGACTCAGCAGGCTAAGTCACTTACTTTGCCACTCAACTGAACTGTGTTCAATTAATATTTGTGTTCTTGCCTTCAGTTACATTTTAATAGCACAAGATGCCCAGCTCTGTCAAAACTGTCTTCATATTGTGAAACGGTGATATTCAGCCTAAAAAGGGTTCAATAGATGGGAGGTTTACAGGGCACAAATGAGAGGCCAGCTGCTGCTACATGCCTTGCATATGAATATAAAATATGGGGAGCCTACAAAAGTGATAAAGAGTCAGAAGCTCTTGGTTTAAATATTGGTCTAAACCAGTGGATCCCAAACTCGGTCCTGGGGACCCACTGTGGCTGCAGGTTTGTGTTCCAACCAACTTCTGTTTTTCATTGGACTCTTAGCCTAATTAAGTGAGTTGTTATTTCCCAGTTTCTGTCTTTGGGAGTGAATGTAGAAATTACAAACTAAGTTTGGTAGATTTTTGTTAAAAAGTAATAAGCAGTTATATGGGAATATGTAGGTTTTTTTTTTTTTTTAAGTTGTTAACAGTATTTTCAATGTAATTTTCATTCTGCGTGTCCAGGTGTTCTGGTTATTTAATTGACTATTTACTAATTAGCGGGTCTGACACTGCAGTTGTTGCTGCTGTCACCATCCTGGGTGACTGCTGTGCTGGTTGTTAATTGTCAATATTAGGGTTAAATGAAGGCAGCAAACTACACAGGAAAAGGGGAAAATAACAGGAAAACAACAATAGAGAGTTAAAGCATTTATAGCTTTAGAAAAAAATAGAAATATTTCTAAATATCTTATAAATGTAAAAACCACACTGTTGTGTTTTTCCGAATACAGAATAAGAGAAGAGTAAAAAAGACCAGCTAATTAAATGAGATCAGTTGTTATCGATAATTATCACCGATTGTGAATCTGGCTGGAACAAAAACCTGCAGCCACAGGGGGTCCCCAGGACCGAGTTTGGGAACCACTGGTCTAAACTATCTACTTCATTGCTGCTCATGCAACAGAATGTTTGTGCATAATGTTTAGGAGGCCAACAACATTTTTACAGTCTGTGGGTGGCAGTACAAGGCAGACTAACATGGTGTAGCTGGGACTCTTATACTTGTGCTGACCAGGCAGTGGACTAAATATCCAGGGTTTCTGGCCCTGTATCTCTGTCAAGGATCAGAGATGAAAGAAATTAGTCCCATCACTGTGTATTGTGTTTTACTCAGAAAGAATTTAATGACGCACTAGATGTTTCCTTTATCAACGTTAAACATAAATGTTACTGATAGTAAAAAACTTCACTCACATCAATTGAGCAGCCCATCAGAGAGCCCCTATCCAGGGCTTTCTGAATAATTTTGAACAGATCTTTTGGTGCACGGCGTAATTCATACATCTCTGAGACACCACCTGTAAAATCCTCAAACCCTTCAGTTGTACTGCCTCCAGAAAGCGCCTCATAAGACCCATTCAACCTGTAAAGACAAAAAGGCAATTCAACATTCAAATGATTACATTAAAGCACTTATGTTTACATTTCATAGGTAATACAACAAAGTATTAAGAAAAGTCTTAGCTTTACAGTTTTGCATGTAAAATTCTTAAATTAACGCTTAGGTAATGGTCAAGTTATTCTGTGGTGAGAAAACCAGCTTCCATAGTTTTCGTAATGTCACTCTGTCTCATATATATTTGATTTATTTTACTTTACTCTAGCTGTATGTAGTGTTCTTCAGCACGTACAAGTTCAAAGTAAATAACCAGAAGACATTTAAATACCTACTGTAAATACACATAATAACACCAAGACAATGTTTTGACTGTTTCTATTTACCAGGCCTTATTTTACAGCAATATAGAATGAATGTTTTCCTGACATTAGAAATATGAATTCTGTGACTTTTGTATGTTTACTTATTTATTATGCTTTGTTTATTTTTATCAGTTGTTTCACATAATTTTGTGTTCTAATAGTGTAACAACTGAAGCCACTTTGTGGTTGTTTTCCATGGTTATGGCAATTTTGCTTATGGTTTACAAAGCCTTATATAATCTCGCTCCATCTTATATTTCAGAATGTCTTACACCTTACACTCTAAATCGTAGCCTTAGATCTTCAAATGAGTGTCTACTTAGAATTCTAAGAGCTAAACTTAAAAGAAGTGGTGAGGTGGCCTTCTGCTGTTATGCACCTAAAATCTGGAATAGCCTGCCAATACGAATTCACCAGGCTAATACGGTGGAGCACTTCAAAAAAACTGCTGAAAACACATTAGTTTAACATGGCTTTCTCATAGCTTAATCTTAGTTAAATCCTGATGCTCTGTATATTCAATTAATTATCATTATTATTCATGGTGGCTCCAAAATCCATACTAACACCTACTTTCTCTTCTGTTCTTTTTCCGGTTTTCTGTAGTGGCGATCTGCACCCCCACCACCTGATCAAAGCACCGTGATGTCCCTACATTGATGGATTAAAGGCCAGAAGTCCACATGACCATCATCATCAAATTCTTCCATGAGAACCCTGAATACAATGAGGACTGATTGAGGTCGTTTATGTTTGGTAGAATGCCTACAGGGGGCTGGGTGGTCTCGTGGCCTGGAACCCCTGCAGATTTTTTTCTCCAGCCGTCTAGAGTTTTTTTTTTGTTTTTCTGTCCTCCCTGGCCATCAGACCTTACTTTTATACTTTGTTAATTAGTGTTCTCTTATTTTAATTCTTACTTTGTCTTTTTTTTCTCTTTTCTTCATCATGTAAAGAAATTTGAGGTACATTGTTTGTATGAAAAGGTGCTATAGAAATAAATGTTGTTGTTGTTTATGGTAATACTGTCAGTCACATGGGCTAGGCTTACAAAGTCATTGCACCATCATTATGACAGATAGCACTACACAGTACATGATATGTATCCATCCATCCAGCCATTTTCCAACCCGCTGAATCCGAACACAGGGTCACGGGGGATGATATGTATGTTTTTTGATAATTTAATTGAATCAGCGATGATGTGCAATTCTAATATAGTTATGGAAAGGATCTTTAACTAGTTCAGGGCTTCAGATATTCATTTTTTGACATTTATAACTAAAATTAGGTCTTGGTTGCTTGCTTGTTTTGACTTTTTAGCTCAGACCTTTATCTTGTTGAATATTTCTTTTCTTAAATTTCTTGGCTCTTTGTCACTTTGGCCTTACTTAAAAAGTATGTTCATATGGACTGGCTTTTTTTTTTTTTTTAACAACAAATCTAGAATAAATAAGAGGCACTTGATATGCTGTCATATTCAATGAAATCCTTGTCTCATTTTTGAAATTCTTAATATCCTGAGGACTTATCCCTCCATGTTTAAAGGGTAGACTCTGTAGTGGACTGGATTACTATTGGACGGCATAAAATTACTTTGATGCATGATTCCTGCACAAATCTATTGTCACTATTATAACTTAACTTCTTTGTTTCAACTATGGTCCTTCAAATTATTCAGTCAGTTATTGATTTTAGCTTATTTTAACAGTAGCCTGCCCGTTTCCTATTATCAGCGGTATGAAAAGAGCACTAAAAGAATACTGCTATAAAAAAGAGGTTACTTACTCTATGTAGTTTGTTGTGATGAAAGAGAACATTTTTAATCTCATTTTTTGTGTGACACAGTGGTACACTGTGTACTGCACCTTGTTTTCTTTCCTGCTAACCCAGTGAAATTCTTTAAATTCTTTTTATTTCTTTTTCAGAACACTAGGGAATTAGTCGCTGCATGCTGCCATCTTATATTGGCGGAGCGTGATGACAAGGTAAGTCACATGGCAAAAAGCGCAGCAACAGTAAACAAGGCAGCCAAAGCCACCAGAAACTCCACAAAATGACCATGAAAACCAGCCATTCCCAAAATAGTGTTAGAGTAATGTCATCACCAGAATAATAAATATATTAAATAATGTTACAAATGCTCAGACATTTTCTGAAAATTAGATGTACAACACAAGGATTCAAAACAACAACAGCTCATTTATTAACATCTGTTACTCTGTAAACTTTTTTACAGTGGTGCATGCTTTTAATGTTACTGTGTGGTATAAAGACTGACTCCCACAGTTTTTACCCATATTACATACTTGGAATAAGCTTTTTCTACCAAGGCACTCCAGAACTCATTCCCTTCTGCAGAGTGGACAAACACCAGCTCTCCATCCTTTACTGGCAATCTGTCATCAATAACCACATCTACCCATTCTCCAAATTGCCAGAACTGAAAAATAAAAACAAAATTACATTTCAAAATATGGCCAGAGGGGATATAAATGTCTTTAAGTAATGTGAAGATAACATCTCTGTACCTGAAAGTGAAATATTCCACCATAGTCTCCTTCAAATGTCTGCCCATGGGGAACTACACGATGCAGTAACTTATCATTCAGCGTGAGAGATGCGATTGCAGCTAAGAGCCAGCAGTCACCTGTCACCAGAAAGAGAGATAAAGATAAAGAGCTGAACTCTCAAAGGACTTACAAGTTGCATAAATTACACTTTGCTTTCTTTACCAAACCAGCACTCATTATTATCACGCTTTTTCTTTTTTTTTTTTTTTACAGTAAACATCCTTCCATCCATTTTCCAACCCGCTGAATCCGAACACAGGGTCACGGGTGTCTGCTGGTGTGAATCCCAGCCAACACAGGGCACAAGGAACCAATCCCAGGCAGGGTGCCAACCCACAGCAGGACACACACAAACACACCCACACACCAAGCACACACTAGGGCCAATTTAGAATCGCCAATCCACCTAACCTGCATGTCTTTGGACTGTGGGAGGAAACCCACGCAGACACAGGGAGAACATGCAAACTCCACGCAGGGAGGACCCGGGAAGCGAACCCAGGTCTCCAGGTCTCCCAACTGCAAGGCCCTACTGTGCCGCCCCCACAGTAAACACAATATGTAATTTAATAAACCTCAAATCATTGTTCTCTACCAGATTTTTAACCACTTTTAATTATTTTGTACAGTGTTTACTTATGTCTTTAATAAATATTAATATATTCATTATACTTAATAAAATAAAAGGAATATACAAAACAATAGTTGAGCTAAGATTTTAAATGTAATATTTTGTACAAGGGCGGCATGGTGGCGCAGTGGTAGCGCTGCTGCCTCGCAGTAAGGAGACCTGGGTTCGCTTCCCGGGTCCTCCCTGCGTGGAGTTTGCATGTTCTCCCCGTGTCTGTGTGGGTTTCCTCCCACAGTCCAAAGACATGCAGGTTAGGTGGACTGGTGATCCTAAAATTGTCCCTAGTGTGTGCTTGGTGTGTGTGTGTGTATGTGCCCTGTGGTGGGCTGGCGCCCTGCCCGGGGTTTGTTTCCTGCATTGCGCCCTGTGTTGGCTGGGATTGGCTCCAGCAGACCCCCCATGACATGCCTCTTCAGGCAGAGCTGTAGTAGCTGCACAAACGTCTAGCATGTGGTCTTGTCTTACCAACATCCAGCCTAACTGCTTACACTTCCTTCACCTACTGTATATACCACAGCGTCAAACAACTGAAATGCCTCCAGAAACAACACTAAACCTACTCTGAAATGTCTAAGTAAGGACATGTCACATCTCCAAATGTTTTCACATAAAATTGGAAGCAACAATTAATAAAATAAAAACGTTGGTTAAGGGTCAGGAATACATCACCTTTGTTTTTCAGAATGGACTCCCTAAACTGGATCTGCATATGTGCTGTTTGACCATTTAACCTGGTTACGTATTTAAAGCATAATAGGGGACAATAATTTAAGTTGCTGTTAGAATTCTCGGTCCTGTTCATAATGTCAAATTCCACTTTATGTTCAGTGCATATTTGCTGCTTAGGAACTGGGTCAGAAACACGAACACTACGGAAGTTACTTCACTTTACCTCAGTGTTAAATTATGCATGTAATGCAGTCATCACAGCTGGCCTGAAAATAAAGTGAGATCCTTCAAGAGAAACTGGAATGCACTGCAGAAATGTAAAATGAGAAACTGCATATTAAAACACAATAAAATGAGCATGTTGTCTGTTTGACATCTCTAAAGACATGTAGGTTAGGTTAATTAGCAATTCTGAATTAAATACAAGTGACTCTCAGCATGTGTGTGTTTGTGTGTGTTTGTGCGAGTGAGTGGACCCTACAACGGTCTGACACTCTATACAAGGTTGATTCTTGTCTTTCACTGTAACCCTGAACTGGATTAAGCAAGTTACTGAATGTTGATTATTATTATTATTATTAATTTACCATCATTGACTAGTACTGCATATTCTAATGAGTCATAGTTCAAATTTTTCCCTGCTGATCACCAGAATTGAGGTGCTTTAAGGAAAGGATGTAGTGATCCTGTGTCTTTTACCTCTCTATCAAACTTTTTTTAAGTAAATTAAATTGAATTAGATATTTCAACCTAATATTTTTTTTCTGATGTCGTAACCTCCTTAAGTCAGGAAGTGTGGGCAATTGAAAAAGTCCATTTGAAACCTTGCATTTCACATAACTAAATATGCTGATCTCTAATGCATGTTTTAAGGCAAATTGAACCACAACTTTAAAATGCAGTAATCAATGCAAGATAAATAATAAATCTTGTTACTCCGTACAAGTGGCAATTTCCTGCTTTAGACAGAACATTTCTGATACCAGGGTTAAAAATAAGGTACTGCATCAAGCAGGCATTTAATCAACTATAACCATTGTGCATGATAACATATAAAATACTTTCACTAGTATACTTTATTGGATACATTTTAAAAATGCCTTTTGGATTATGCAAATGTGTTTATTTGAAATAGGTAAGATCAAACTATCTCTTGTTAGTGGTGGAGAAAGTGTCTGGTCATATCTAAAGACAGATCAAGTGATTAAAAATACAGGTCTGGCCACAGACTCAGCATTTTCACAGATGGTGTGGCCTTGGCTGTTAACTCATCGACAATGAGGGACGGAACTGCAGTCTAATTGGTAGACATAGTGACATGTGGCATGAGAAGAGGTATATTCTTTAAAAATTAAAAAGACAGATGCTTAAATCTATTAAATGAATAATTAATTCATAAGAACCTTCAAGAGCAAAACTAAATAATTTTACTCTATAGATTGCAATTAGTAAGGTATTCTAGACAAAAAAAAAAAACGTTAAAGTGGCACAAGTGCTATTTACACTCCTACGAGACTTTTTTAACGGCTCACTGTTTTATGAGTGACTCATCTGTAAACTTGTGAAGGCATACAGACATTATATATAACTGTAACTTCAGACGGTCACACCCTGACAGCTACTTAATAGCAGACTGTATGTGTACAGATAACAGGCAGCTCCAAGTCTGACATTGATGACACAGGAATGTTTGCTGTTTTGAGTTTAAGCAACTAATTTCAAGCAAGTTAACAGGTGATGTGGCTGATGACTCTAAATTAACAAGAAAGGCGTGAATTTTACTCTGAATGTGTAAATGTGCCTTGCGATTGCCTGGTGCCTCGTCCAGAGTTGGATTTTCACCTTGTGCTCAGTGTTCCTGGGGTAGGCACTGGCTCACCATGAGCCTAAACTGAATAAGAAAACAAGTGGACACTGCATTTGGGTTTCTGACTGCTTCTGAAGTTTCTCTACTCTTTAAAACTCTGCTCATAATCTGAAGTCATTATTGGCAATGGCAGTTTCTGATTGTTTCGCCTAAGGACTTTAGATTACATGACCGGTAATCGGTGAGGATGGCGAATTATGCAACTCTGTGGCGACTTTCCAGCACATTATCAAAATATCACAAATTTGCCCCTTTTTCTGGCAGCTAATATAATGTGCTGCCTGACCACGCTGGTGTTGTATAATGCTTAACAAGTACAGAGAGTTTCAGTTGCAATCATGCCACTTTCTTTTTTCCATTTTGTCGTGGTACATAAAACACGAGACATGAGGTCTAAAACACCCGCATTCCTTATTCCTTGTTGCAGTGTTATATGCATTGTACTTCCAGAGGAGCATTCATTGTTTGTCGCACCTCTAAGACTAAAGGCAAAATAAAACCGGTTTCATTTTGTCAGGGTGAGTTGTAGAATGTTTGTACTGAGCCGCTGGATATGTCACGTTATGCAGCCAGCTTCACGGGGGCACACTGCCAACTGCCTCTGACTTTCTTTCTTATAAATGAAGTCTGCAACTAAAAATAGCTGGAAAAATTGTGTGACATGGCCATAAAAGACACTTTTAGCAGTATACTAGAATATTCTATTTGTACCATGGAAGAAGTTGAAGTAGAATGTCATTGCTGGGTGAACATCTGATCTGAACTTAGTAGTTAAGTAACAAACACTAAGATACGAGGCTGTTTACCTAGGAAACCTAGGCTTCATATTAATAGTACTACTTAGCAATCTTCTTTAGCACCACAATACACACCATTCTCATACTCTCTTTATCCTTTTCAAGGTCACAGATGGACAAAGCCTATCCCAGTTACACGAGGCACTAGGCAGGAAACACCAATCCATTACATGGCCCACTCATACAGAGACAAGCCCACAGTGACAATGACAGGGACACCAGTTTGTAAACTCCAATTAACTTAATGTGCACGTTTCTGACACGGGAAGAGCGTAAATGTGAATATTGTAATTATAATACATAAAGTAAATTGAGAAATAAATAACTAGTTATTCTTTAGATAAAAGAATGTTAATTTCTAAACATATCTAATGATAATGATAATGTTAAGGCATGAAATATTAAGAAGCATAAATATGCAAAGACACTGTGGCCCCACAGTGGTTAGTGCTGCTCCCTCATAGATTCGGTGCTTTAGGTTCAAACCCAGCATCTTGCTGATGTCTACGTAAACACTGCCTGTTGTTCCGGTGTTGTCCCGGACATGAACACTGAGTAGCAATCATACTACTTTTTATTTTATTTAGGAATTCAAATGTGTATTACAAATTAATTACCATCACGAAAGTTCTAAATTACAGATTATAATGTGGGATAAGTAGCTAATATTTCCCTCACATTGCAGCACAGTAGACATTGCCGTCACCCCACAGTTTCAATAATCTGGGTTCAATTCCCAGCCCACCTAAGCTGTATGTTCAATGTGCTCATGTTATTTTTTTCTGTAGGTTGCAAATGTACTGACTGCACAATCAAAGCCATGGCAGAAGTTTTGAAATGAAATGGGAGAAACGGAAAAAAAATAAAAAAAGAACAAAAAAAGTCAAATTATGACTTTTGTGTACAGTAATCCCTCGTTATATCGCGCTTCGCCTTTCGCGGCTTCACTCCATCGCGGATTTTATATGTAAGCATATTTAAATATATATCGCGGATTTTTTGCTGGTTCGCGGATTTCTGCGGACAATGGGTCTTTTAATTTCTGGTACATGCTTCCTCAGTTGGTTTGTCCAGTTGATTTCATACAAGGGACGCTATTGGCAGATGGCTGAGAAGCTAGATTGCTTACTTTTCTCTCACTCTTGCGCTGACTATCTGTGATCCTGACGTAGGGGGATTGAGCAGGGGGGCTGTTCGCACACCTAGACGATACGGACGCTCGTCTAAAAATGCTGAAAGATTATCTTCACGTTGCTATCTTTTGTAAAGCTGATTCCTGAAAAGACATGCTGCACAGTGCTTCCCATACTTAAAAGCTCGAAGGGCACGTATTGATTTTTGACTGAAAAACAAACTCTGTCTCTCTCTCTCTTTGTCTGCTCCTGACGGAGGGGGTGTGAGCTGCCGCCTTCAACAGCTTTGTGCCCCGGTGCTTCGCATACTTAAGCCAAACAGCCCTATTGATTTGTTTGCCAGAGATTGTTTTCTCTATCTATGTGACATTCTGTGCTCCTGACACGCACTCCTTTGAAAAGGAAGATATGCTTGCATTCTTTTAATTGTGAGACGGAACTGTCATCTCTGTCTTGTCATGGAGCACAGTTTAAACTTTTGAAAAAGAGACAAATGTTTGTTTGCAGTGTTTGAATAACGTTCCTGTCTCTCTACAACCTCCTGTGTTTCTGCGCAAATCTGTGACCCAAGCATGACAATATAAAAATAACCATATAAACATATGGTTTCTACTTTGCGGATTTTCTTATTTCGCGGGTGGCTCTGGAACGCAACCCCCGCGATGGAGGAGGGATTACTGTATTCTAGATGGACCGACGACCAGAACTGTTCTGGTGTGAGCAGCACAAATCAAAAGCACAAGATGTATCTGTTGACATTCTCCACAATTGGTCAATTTATATTTTAAAGGCGCTGGGCTAACATCAATTAACATCATGGACACTGCCATGGGCAGCCAGTTTGCTTGGGTCACCCAAACCACGGCTTTGCTGTTCCTCAAAACAATGGGTCTATAGAGGTTTAGTTTCCACTAGAACTGTATCAATTAACGTATGATGCTTTGCATTTCACTCTTACAGACGTGTATTTGCAAATCTCTGAGCTTGCCTTGTAAGACAAGCACTATATAAAAATAAACTGGACTACTTTTTATTTTTGCATTTACCGCAAGAGTTCTCAAACTTGTTGAAACAAACTAGCTGCTCTTTTTCATTTTACCCAGTTTCTTATGAAGGGGCTTCATCTTTGATTAATAGGAAGTCTTATCTGCTGTCAATTTGTAAAGAAAGTAGTAGGCCTCAGCATGTAACACATTTTTGTAAAAGGTTTACAATACCGATCAGTTTGTTAAGTTGGCACGTTAGCAAGTCATAGTAATAATGTATTGTCACAGCTTTTAGAAGAAATGCAGTTTTGTACTAATTTTATTAATATTTTTATTGCTCTTAATTATGTATGAGTAACAAAGTTTTTAAAGAAGAAATCAGCAGTGTAAATTACAGTCTACCGTATTCATTCAGGTCAATTTGCTTCTTTATGCTCCACAACAGAACACAGTCTTAATAACCGAGCTCAAGAAAAACTCTTTCTTCTTGTGAAGAAAACTTAGACACCTTACTTAAATTTTCAAGGAATACAAAACAAAGTCTCATTCAGTGTCACCTTGATTGGCAAACTAATATAAAGAATAAATGAAAAAAATAAAAATAACCAATGCTTGCAAGTAAACTTGACCACATGCATTGAAACCAATCTTTACATGAAGTAATAATATAGGTCAATAGGTAAAACCTTACTGGGGTCGGGGGTATATGAACGCACGCCAAGGAGATGCGGTCGGATCAGCTGCTGTCTTTCACCTGCTGCTGCCGAGGTGCGTGTTCTGCTTGTCGTGCTGCGTGTCGATCATTTAAAAGCCTGTCCTTTTGTCTCACTGCCTTGTCTCGCATGACGTTAAAGTGTCTCTCACGGGACGTCAAATTGTTTTCCGAGAAGATCACGTATCGTCTCCTTCCAAGCCTTCCAAGATGTTTTTTATAATAGAGAGATATGCTACCGTGGCTGTAGCATATCTCTCTTTTTATAAGTAGAGAGACATTAAAACAAATTTGTTGGTTCATAAATCACCACTGCATACATGTACACATACACACAAATGACAGTTACAAAAAGATTATTATATTTAAAATTAATTTCCAATGACACCAATGAACACTAATAAATGACTTTGTATAACAATAATAAAACTAAAGGTTCACTCGGACTGCTGCAGATAAAAACAATGTAAAGCTAGGACTAGTGTTGGATCGCTACTAATATTGTGACTTCGGAATCGATGGCAGCTATCGGACCTCAGTACCAGTGTTAAAATAGTACAGAAGCAAAAAAATGGCTAACTGCATACCCCACCCATCACACAGCAGCCTTCCTGCTCCGACATATAATCGCACGCCTCCCTGTCTTAATGCACTCAGCAAATCAATACAAGATGCAGGTTCCTCTTGGATTCTATGGTGAGTGTATGTTATTGTATATGATCTAAAAGCAAAGGGTGTGGTTGATTGGAGTGTTCCCTGTGGTGAATCAAGCTAGATGTAATATGTATATTTCATTGAAGAGCAGGGTTTATATTCATACTGATAAATGACTGAACACAGGGTTCTTCAAAATTACCATTAACTGCATTGAAATTAACAAGATGCAGATAAGAGTACCATTTTAAAAATTTCTGTATCGGTATAACTGCACAACCCTAGCCAGAATTTCTCAGCACAGCCCATGGCAACGCATGTACCTTTCAGCAGGCAGACCTCAGTATGTGCGTCTCGGGAACTGCACGTCTGATATTGTGGTCAGCAACACAGGAGCGCCGCAGGGGACTGTACTTTCTCCGGTCCTGTTCAGCCTATATACAATCGGACGTCCAATACAACTCGGAGTCCTGCCACGTGCAAATGTTCGCTGACAACACTGCTATCGTGGGCTGCATCAGGAGTGGGCGGGAGGAGGAGTATAGGGACCTAATCAAGAATTTTGTTAAATGGTGCGACTCACACCACCTACACCTGAACACCAGCAAAACCAAGGAGATGGTGGTGGATTTTAGGAGGCCCAGACCCCTCATGGACCCCGTGATCATCAGAGGTGACTGTATGCAGACCTATAAATACCTGGGAGTGCAGCTGGATGATAAATTAGACTGGACTGCCAATGTTGATGCTCTGTGTAAGAAAGGACGGAGCCGACTATACTTCCTTAGAAGGCTGGTGTCCTTCAACATCTGCAATAAGATGCTGCAGATGTTCTATCAGACGGTTGTGGCAAGCGCCCTCTTCTACGCGGTGGTGTGCTGGGGAGGCAGCATTAAGAAGAAGGACGCCTCACACCTGGACAAACTGGTGAGGAAGGCAGGCTCTATTGTTGGCATGGAGCTGGATAGCTTGACATCTGTGGCAGAGCGACGGGCGCTCAGCAGGCTCCTGTCAATTATGGAGAATCCACTGCATCCACTGAACAGGATCATCTCCAGACAGAGGAGCAGCTTCAGAGACAGACTGCTGTCACCGTCCTGCTCCACTGACAGACTGAGAAGAACGTTCCTCCACCAAACTATGCGACTCTTCAATTCCACCTGGGGGTGGTAAACGTTAACATTATTCAAAGTTATTGTCTGTTTTTACCTGCATTTTTATCACTCTTTAATTTAATATTGTTTTTTGTATCAGTATGCTACTGCTGGAGAATGTGAATTTCCCCTTGGGATTAATAAAGTATATCTATCTAAGAAGTCAGTGTGACGTTGAAGAATCCTATCACTTATTACCAATAGTTAAAAATTCCACACTGCCTTTGGCAAAATGTAAAGAGAACAATTACTAATACCATGGATGGTACAACACATTTTATTTTTTTGTGAAAATATAGACAACAGTAGAGTTTCATTTACACATAATTATGGAAAGAATTATTAGGATTATTGTGTAAGAAACAGAAATAGTGTGTGCTCCTTAGTGGCAAACTCAATCAGATTAGGAAGCCTGGTAACTGAGTCCTGATTGATTGCCAAGTTAAAACAAAGATTTGCAGCTGCTGTGGAGCTCCAAGACCATATCTAGCCCTGGTTTGGTGTGTGACTTACTGTATCTGCAGGGCTCCACTAATCAAGTTACACAAGAATTTCCTTTGACTGTGGCAACCTGATGTTACTTTCAAAATATTCAGGATTCGTAATGAGCTGGGTTGGCTGCAATCTAGCCTAGCTGGGTTCAGTCAGTTAAATCTAGTTATCCTTTTTAATTAGGTTAGGGGACAATTTCCCTTTCACACAGTGACAGTTGAAATAACACAGCTTTTATGTAAACTTAACAATGAAAAGACAAAATTACTCATTAAAAACCTTTCGCACTGTCAAAAAAGCACTAGTTAAAGGAATCAAGAATACTGGAGAGGCAATCAGTATCTGCAAAGTTTAATAACTGACTATTTATAGGATTTTATAACGCTGTTTATGTACAAATTCTTTTTTGTTTCCCACAGTTCTCTTCCATCCATCCCTTATCCATCCTGCTATATCCTAACTACAGGGTCACGGGGGTCTGCTGGATCCAATCCCAGCCAACACAGGGCGCAAGGCAGGAAACAAACCCCGGGCAGGGCGCCAGCCCACCGCACCCAATTCTCTATCAATTTTAAAATTCACGAAAGACAGCAAAATAGCAGTGTTACTACAAGGTCAGACACTGTAACAGCTAGAGGCATAATATTCTCAGAGGTAAAACAGACATAGTCATAAAAGATACACTTTCTCATTAAATTTGGATGTGCTTGTTTCTGCTTCTTACAGTAAATATAGTAGAAATACCTCAATAGGTTAATGCAAACCAACCAATATATGTATCACTCCATACACGTCTAACACCGGCAGCTGCTTACTGTAAAATTAGAATTAGGGTGGAGATAATGTCACGCTCTACCAGCTGTGTCGGAAAGTAAACCTTCAGGAGTAAACTTTCATTTGTATATGCTGGCTGGCTGCTTTTTCACCTACTGGACTGCTTTGAAGATAATGATGGCTCAGTATATGATGTGTTGCACTTTGATGCTCAGGAAGCAAGGTGTTATAAAGATAAAATTAAAATACTTGCAACCTAAAATAACCCTCTTTAAAGGAAAATGTACTTCAAAAGCATCAATTCTGGGGATACAATAATTATCAAGTTATGTTCATTATTTTACCATGACTAACATTGCCCATCCTCAACAACAGGCTTAGTCTACCATGGTAGTGGAGCTTCTTTGCAATATTTGTAAAGAGACACTATAGAGTAAATGTATACAGAGCATACCGAGTCTTGTACTTGTACATTGGTTTGCACTTTGTTTTGTTACTGTTTTGCACTATGTTTGTGTTGTCAGACGTGTGAGCATCAGGAATGTCCAACAGGTTCTTGCAGTGGGAAAAATAAGGGAAAGGTTAAGGGTGTGAAAAAGGAACTCACCACTTTCCCAGTATCTAGAATGGACAAATTATAAAAAAAAAATCATGGTGGAAGGGAGACCAGGGAGACGAGACATGATCTTCTTGGAAGACACTTATAAGACCCACAAGATGAAAGAGTTTAAGGTCCCCGCGAGATGCTCCGTGGCCAAACATGAGACTTGGTGCCAAGAGATTAAAATTTGACGTCCCACGAGAGACACTGTAACGTCACACAAGACAAGGCAGCAAGACAACGTTTAAAACAAGTTCACGGACATCCAACCAAGCAGTTGTTGGAATGCTTTTGGTAGTCAGACATCATATGCTCCCAGCTGTTAAAACAATGACAAGTGACAAGCAGAACACGCAGCTTGCCAGCAGCAGCAGTTGGAAGCCAGCAGATGATCCGACTGCAACTCCTTAGTGTGCGTTCAGCTCCCCCTTCACAACGTGAGCAGCAGAGACACGAAGGACAGGTGCTGTACAGGCTTTTAAATGATCGACGCGCACCGCGTCAAACATAACAGACAGCTCACCAGCAGCAGCACCAAGACAACATGATCTGATTGCATCTCCTTAGCATGCCTTCGGGCGCCCCCCCCCCCCCCCCTCTTCACAACGCAAACCAGCATTATATGTCCTGCGAGAAAGAGATTTAACCACGCCCGGGGACGGAAATAAAGGATAACTTTTTACAAAAGTTTTAAAGTAAAAGTGAAAATAATGCATATGTAACAATTCCTATTATATATCCGGTAAACCAAACCCAGGGGTGGGCGAGCAAAGCGAGCAGAGGGTGGAGCACCCTAGTAATACACAAAGCACAAGGAAAATCACAAATCCAAGAAATTCACCATCCTCAAGCACATTCAAATAAACCACAAGAACTATGGCTTGCCCCCACCTTCATAGGGCTGAGGTAAGCCCCATGTAATGATGGGTAAGTAAATCTGCTTCTTGGGGGACCACTCACAAAACTCAAGGCACGTGATAAAAAATGCATAAACACTGACACACATATGCACATGGGAGGCAGCTAAAGGGCTTGAATGAGAGGAACACCGAGCCAGACTCTTTTTCTCGCTTTTCTATAGACCGTTCACAGGAAATTCCACCTGGCCCTAATGACATAATTCCTGGTTCCTGCCTCTTTGATGTCACTTCCTATACTGGCCTTTAAAGCCAAGTATTCCTGAGCCGACGTGGTAATATCCTTTACAGAATGATGTCGGTTTTTAATGCAGTGCCGCCTGAGGGATCGAAGGTCACGGGCATCCATTGTTGGTATTCGGCTTTGCCGCTTACGTGCAGAGATTTCTCTAGACTCTCTGAATCTTTTGATGATATTATGGACAGTAGATGATGAAATCCCTAGATTCCTTGCAATTGTCCGTTGAGAAACGTTGTTCTTAAACTGCTGGACTATTTGCCCACGCAGTTGTTCACAAAGTGGTGAACCTCGCCCCATCCTTGCTTGTGAACGACTGAGCCTTTTGGGGATGCTCCTTTTATACCCAATCATGACAAACACCTGTTTCCAATTCACCTGTTCACCATGTGGAATGTTCAAAACAGGTGTTTTTTTTAACATTCCTCAACTTTCTCAGTCTTTTGCTGCCCCTGTCCCAGCTTTTTTGGAACGTGTTGCAGGCATCAAATTCAAAATGAGCGAAGATTTGCAAAACAACAATAAAGTTTATCAGTTTGAACATTCGATATCTTGTCTTCGTAGTGTATTTAATTGAATAGAGGTTGAAAAGGATTTGCAAATCGTTGTATTCTGTTTTTATTTATGTTTCACACAACGTCCCAACTTCACTGGAATTTGGGTTGTAATAAAAATATTTTTTTACATTTATATACAGTAGTGCTTTTCTCATTACTCAAAGTGCTCTCCACACAGGGAGGACCTGGGATGCAAACCCATGATCTCCTTACTGAGAAGCAGTAGTGCTACCATTGCGCTACTTGCATACACAGTAAACACTCACTTTCATTTCAAATCATTTGCACATCTCCTTTATAATTGCACTATTTTGCAGCTGTTTATATAAAGTAGGATAAGCATCTCTAAAGCCACCAAATTAAATTCCTATACAATAAGTATTAGTAAATAAAACTGATTCCAATTCTGATCTGAATCTAAATGGGAATTTGACCAGCAGTGGTTGTTCAGTGTGAACTTAGCTACCAGACGGACCTGAAGACACCGAACCTGGCAAGCTTGGCCTATTTTTTTCTGTGATTTTGGACTTTTGCACCCTGTTTTGCTTACATTTGTTTTTGGGATGTTAAAAAGGGGGATCCCAGGACCCCAGCTCTTCATCTTTTGTTGCCTTTTATGTTGACAGTATGTACTTATATGCTCTGTTACTCCAGAAGCAAAAGTATAAAACAAAAAATGTCCACAAATGTTATGAGTAGCTAAATCCTGCCCCAACATAGCCACATGCAGAAGATACAGTATGAATGGTGCTTGAGATGACTGCAAGGCAAAGAGAAACATAACCACCCACAAAAACGGAAGCAGCTTTACACACACACACACATAACAGCACAATCTTCAGATTGTTAGAGGAAACACCCACAAAATGTGGCACGCACGGCAATTCAACAGCAGCTCCTCTTGGCCAGGAAAACATGAGAGCAAGACAATCTGAGACAAAGGCACCACCCTTCCTGAGAAGGTGCTATCCAAGAAAATTGATAATTTAATTAAATTAATGCTACTAAAAAATTACTTTTACCCTTAAAAGAAATTGCTACTATGAATCTCATTCTCAGTGCTACTCAGTAATAATAAAACACTTTCTTCTTTATGCAAAAATAACATGAGAAAAAAACAAAACATCCACACTCAATATTCACATTGATTTGGTATAATTTAGCATAGTACGCAAATAAAAAAATATATTTTTTCATTTTCAGGAAGGATATGCATAAAAGTAAACAGACTCAGGGGCAGTTTCTTTCACCATGCACTGACCATCTCTCTCTGTGTCTCTCTCCTTTTCTTTCTCACTCCTCCCCTGCTGACCTTCTCTTGGATGTGCAATATGCTCTGTGAGATAATCACAGTCCTGCAAAAATTTTTGCTCTGTCTGTCCTACGTGCAATATCTGCATTAGTTTTTTTTTTGTGTAATATTCATATCATTGGCAATTAATGTGCAATAATTACAGCCTTGTGCAATATTGTTCTATTTGTCCTATGTGCAGTTTTGTATGTTATTAGTATTCTTTGTGTAATAATCATCCATCCATCATCCAACCCGCTATATCCTAAATACAGGGTCACGGGGGTCTGCTGGAGCCAATCCCAGCCAACACAGGGCGCAAGGCAGAAAACAAACCCTGGGCAGGGCGCCAGCCCACCACAGGGCGCACACACACACACACCAAGCACACACTAGAAACAATTTAGGATCGGCAATGCACCTAACCTGCATGTCTTTGGACTGTGGGAGGAAACCCACGCAGACACAGGGAGAACATGCAAACTCCATGCAGGGAGGACCTGGGAAGCGAACCCGAGTCTCCTAACTGCGAGGCAGCAGCGCTACCCACTGCACCACCATGCCGCCCTGTAATAATCATATCATTGGTAATTCAATTGTTGTACCTGCATGATCAAAAATATTATTGTTTTGTAGTACCACATTTGTAGCCCAGCAATAAGCAACTATTAATTAGTATTCTTTACATTTTTTTTGTTTAGTGGTTTTTATATGTAACACTTTACTGTTTCTTGTTTAAATGTTCAATTGTTTTTTTCATTGCAACTGAAAGGAGTAGCTGCTCTGTAATTTAATTATATTTTATACAATTTTAATTGTATAATGACAATAAGGACATTTAATTCTATAAAAAATCTAATTCTAAAAAAAAACAAAAAAAAAAACTCAAATTCACTAAAACACAGAAACAAAGGCGAGTCTCTAATCACTTATTTACCCTTCTGCTTTCACCTCTCCTTCATTAACTCTCAGTGTAACAGATGCACGTTTTACTTCAAGGAAGTTGTGCCAACTGTTTAGTTTTTATTATTGTGTAACTAAAAAATACACCAACTGTTTTAATACCAAGTAAATGATTAATTAGATATGTAGTGTGGCCATTTCTCCTCTGTGGGTCTGTAGCCTGACATGTTGTAATATACAGTAATGAAGAAAAAAGAGCAGCAGAAGCTTGCTAGTAAAGCAGACTTACCCAGTGCTCCTTGGCAGATGTCAGTTCTTGTAGCACCACCAACAATGAACTGAGGGCTATCAGTAAGTTCCTGCACAACAGAAAAGTGAACTGTCAACAACCACATTCTTTTAACAAATAAAGCTATGAATATTAAGTGTTATAGTGCATAAGTAAATAAACCCTTAATTTACATTTGAAGAAAATTATACTATTGAAAATAATTGGTATCATGTAATTAATCTGAATACTGAAAAGCCTGGAATCAGTCAGTCAGTCATTTCCCAACCCGCTATATCCTAACACAAGGTCACGGGGGTCTGCTGGAGCCAATCCCAGCCAACACAGGGTGCAAGGCACGAACAAATCCTGGGCAGGGCACACACACACACCCCCACACACCAAGCACACACTAGGGACAATTTAGGATCACCAATGCACTAACCTGCCTGGAATTGTCTTTATAAATTATATTCTCTCTCTAATACAGTACAGGACTAAAACTCACTGAAACAATACAAGGTGAACTATAATCCACATTAAACTTGACATTCTCAGTTAAACATATAGTAAGTCTACTTTACGAAATGTAGAAAATGCAATGCTGTTGCTGTCTTTATTGAAAAATCAACTTTTAGGTTTTGTAGGAATGTTGCAAATTTATGAAGTAAAACTGGCAGTACTTTTACTAGTGAAGCCATAAGAAGCTTCTGTGATCCAAACTCAAGTAAATACCTGAAAGAAAGTGGGAGAGTCAACCAGAGAAACAGAATGAATATCAACACAATAAAATATTGCAACAAGTATTTGAAAAGACTTCCTTTATTTAACATAAGCAGCACTGAATTAAAGGCATATTTTACTACCACACAATGGCTCTAATTTATGAAATCTTGGTAATAGCCATGATTTTAGTTAGCATTCTGTGGTATGTTTTCTAAGCCAGTTTGACATTTTTCTTCTGACACTTGCTTCTGAAAGCAGACGGAAGGAAACTCTGACCATTAAATTACCCTTTTAACACAAGGGCTCCAAATTAAAAACTGTAGAGTAGATATTTGGAGCTTAAATAAAATGGGCCATTATCCCATCATTTTAGTGAGTGAGGTTATTGTGTATAAAAGTAAGTTACCGTATATACTTGAGTATAATCCGACCCGAATTTAAGCCGAGGTACCTAATTTTACCTACAAAAACTGGAAAAACTTATTTACTCGAGTATAAGCCTAGGGTGGGTAATGCAGCAGCTACTGGTAAGTTTCCATAATCAAAAAAAATATCAATAAAATTACCGTACATTGATTGAGGCATCAGTAGATTAAATGTTTTTGAGTATTTATTTCAAAGAAAAACAGTAAACTAGCTCTGTAAGTGGAGAAGAGGGTCGCTCATGCTCTTTCTCGCGTACGTGTCTCTCTCGCGCGCACACACGTGTGTGTGTGTCTCTTTCTCGCGCTCGCTCTCTCTCACTTGCTCCACAGGGAATGCACAGGGAGAGACTGAACACGTGCGGAAATCATCGAAGCGCACCGAAAGGGAAACTGGCTTGTTCATATACTGGGGGGCAGCGGGACCTGACTTGAATATAAGCCGAGGGTGACGTCTTTCAGCACATTTTGGGTGCTGAAAAACTCGGCTTATATTCGAGTATATACGGTACGTGAAAAGGTTGCTACTTTTTTTGTCATCGCATATTGCCTTTTGCAAGATTATGTTATTTATTTTTGCACAAACATACAGAAGGGAAGATCCACAGTTAGTGTCCGTATTGAATGGCTAACCAAGTAGTCAAATATCTATTTATAAAGCACCTAACTAAAAAAATATTAGACAACTTAAAAGTTTCAATTTAGGAGTGCATGGTAGAAGGAAAAGGAAACTGCACTTCTAGAAGTTAAACTGCTCCTACTTCCAGGGAATAAGGCCAAGACTTTTAAATAAGAAACCCACAAATATCGGCTAGTAGGATTTATTAGCCAACATAAGGCAGAAAACAACTGTGCAGCGCCTCTACCTGTGGAATCCACACAACCTCAAGAGACTGCAAAAAACTTAAATGGCCTAATATAATATACAACAACAGCCTTTTGTTTTAGTGGTGAAAGAATTGCAAATACTTTTCCACATATGTAATTTTATTATAGTGAAAGGTAAACTACATCTTGTGATGGCATGCTTTGTGAAAGATACCGTATATATTGAAGCTAGACATTACATAAACTACCATAACATCCTAAACCTCACTTAATCAAATTCAGGGTGGCAGGAGGCTGGAGCCTATCCATAAAAGAGTGAATTGTAAAAGCTCAAGAGCTACTAAAAGGGAATTGCAGGAGCAAGGCAGAATGGAACCAAATTGTACAAACTGGTCTTCTGCTGGGTGTAGCATGGAGAAAGGAAAGCCTGTGTCTTTATAGCTTCTCCCTCAAATATACGGTTATTTCTATGGCTCCACTAGGTGATCTACAATGCAATCACAACATAAATCATACCTAAAGATGCAATGGGTAAAACAGACAACTTTTAGCTTGAATTTAAATAAAAAGAAAAGCGCTTTATTTTTTAACCAGTGTTGCAGGAGCACATGTCTGCCTCAATTGACCATCTATGCAGCACAATCAAACAACCACCCCTCTCTTAACAAGTCAAAAATCTTTTACATTTGTCCACCATTTCCGTTGTGACCATGGAGCTTACAATGGTTAGTTAACCCCAGGACAATCAATCGCATACTTTCAAATGCAAGTTGTTGCCAAGCACTGCAGACTAAGCAGAACATATCCAAAAATGTGTAAACTGGCACTACAATGACTGTGTGCAATATACTGTGCCAATGACTGACATCCTGTACTGTGAAATTGTACCTGATACATTCAGTAGGCGCAATTCTAATCCCTTTAAAGTTAGCAAATACCTACTCCTTGTTAATATACTTACAGATAATTCCTGTTTTATGTACAGTATATCTGTGTCTTTTTATGTCTGCTACTGTAACCTTCCAATTCCCTTCAGGAACTGATAATCTGATAATCTATTTTACCACACCCAGTGAAGTTCTGTAAGCAACAGACAGATACAGAAAAGTGGAAGTAGAAAATAATGCTTATTTCCTGTCTTGAAGACCTATAGTAAAAGACTGCCATCCTCTTAATAATAATAATAATAATAATAATAATTCTTTGCATTTATATAGCACTTTTCTCACTACTCAAAGCGCTCAGCAATTGCAGGTTAAAGGCCTTGCTCAAGGGCCCAACAGAGCAGAGTCCCTATTGGCATTTACGGGATTCAAACCGGCAACCTTCGGATTGCCAGTGCAGATCCCTAGCCTCAGAGCCACCACTCTGCCTTCTTAGCACCTCTAAAAATGAAAGAGGGTGCAAAAAAAACATTGTGGTAGATTTGTGTGAGCAGAAACAGCATCCTTTTGCTTTTAAACTGCTGACATTTGAAAACAATTTACTTTTAGAAATGTAATGCCAACCTTTCATAGACTATAATTAGCACTGTAGATCAATACGATTTTACCTCATATTGCTTCATATTACTGTAAAAATGTGCATTCTGGAGAAAAGTGGTCTTTGCATTTCTGTCTTTCTATCTCATTTTACTGGGTTCACACTGTCTGGATGGTTTCTGCACAAATGGGGGGATAACTGGAGCAGAAATTTTATTGGAGATGCCCTTCTTGATGCCAGTCTCCATCAGTCGCCTTTTGTGACAGACAAGAGGGACAATGACCTTATTCTAATGGCAAGTACATTATTAAATTCTAAGCTAAGGCTTATGAGAAACCATTATAATGAATTTATATGTCACAAATTCCCCTGCTCCCCTTGAGGAGGACATTTACTACCAAAAAAATGACAGTGGGAAAAATGTATTTAACATGATCTGAAAGCAGTGGTGAACTTCTACTCCCAAAAGTAATCATTTGGTTCATGGAAACATATTGTGACGATGAGCACATCATTTCACCTGTCTCTGCTCCAACTGGAAAAAAAAAGAAAGGAAGTGTAACCAATTCTACCTCAAATGCTGTAGGCTGCCGTGGACAGAGCCAACAGCTAAATAATTAATAATTTCCTGTATCCTAATAGTGGGGTTTTCCTACTAATTTTTGATACATTTTTCTTCAAAATAATTAAATATTTTTTAATTGAAAGATATGCTACTTTGTATAATAGGTTGTGATGGATGGCCGGCGAGAGTTTCTGGCCCTCACCCCCAGGCTGCCAGGAGGAGCTCTCCCGACAGCATCGACGGGCCCCGAATTCCAGCAGGGCCTCATGGACTATGTAGTTTTTATGCGCAGCCCTGCTGGATACCTTGGGGACCACTGGGAGTCGCTGTAGGGAGGCTCGTGGACTCATATATGCCCTATAACCCGGAAGTGCGTCATAATCCCATGACAGGAAGCAACGACGTACTCCCGGGTTGAAGATAAGGACTGTTTACCCTGACCCGGAAGGAACAAGGACTTGTGGGTAATGGAACAGAAACACCTCCGGGTCAGGGGGTATAAAGGACTCTGGGAAAGCCCAGACATTGAGCTGAGCTGGGAGGTAGGGTGGCTAAGTGTCTGGGAGAGGAGGAGTCAGTATTGAGAGAATTGTTGTATTTATATGAGTAGTGTGGAGTGGAGGGTGCTTGGTGCACTGCATTATAAGAAAATAAAGAAGTCTTGGACTTTCACCTGGTGTTTGGAGTGGTACCTGAGGGTTGAAGAGGTGGATCAGAACCTCAACTGCTACAAGGTTTAAAATAAAATAAAAAAAAACATCCCCTCCACTTTTACAAATGCATTTAATTTGTCGTACTACAGTATGTTAAATTTGGCAAAACAAGGAATGAAATATATTTCAGTTACTATAAAAATATATATCAACTGCAGTTCAGAAATACATAAAATGCTTATATTGATGATTTATTGTTCTTATAAGTGATGTTTTTAACTTTATTTGCCCTCAATAATGGCCTAAATAAAGCTACACAAATAACAAGAGGCACCGAGCAGGATATCCTGAATCTGAGCCAATAAACTTCTGCAGTAATTACTGGGAGTGCAGCAAAGCAAAGAGTAATGACTTCAGTGCAAAACATGCCTATGAATTAGCAAGAACCATTTCTTTGAAATCTACTTTAAATATTAATACAAGAACAAGTGCAGCACCATAAACACATAATTTGCCGTTAAACAGATCATTGTGACACACCTACAATCCACTGCTATTAGCCATCTGTTTTTTAGTCCACTTCTTGCATTTAAGGACTGGGTTGGGACCTATCCTGGCAGAATTGGGTGTAAGACAAAAAATATCAACCCTAGACATGGCCTCAGTCCATCACAGAGCACAATCTCTCATATAATGACATTTTAGAGCAGGGGTGGGCAATGCCGGTCCTGGAGAGCCACAGTGGCTACAGGTTTTCATTCCAACCCAGTTGCTTAATTAGAAACCAACCCTTGCCAATCTCAGACCTGATTTAGTTTCATGGCTTGTTAGTCTATGCAATACTGTAGAATTTTTCCTTTCCAAGGATATCATCCAAATGATTTGAAGCCTAAAACAGATCATTTTCAGTCTGTCACATTTTTCTATTAAGTGTTTTATTAAATCAAACAGTGCATGATGAACACACACAGATGTAATTGGAAAAATGCTAGCTGGAGAACTGCTGGCTGCTTTGTCTTTTACATCTTATTGCTAATAAGGAGCCATTAAAACACTGAATGTAGCAGTTTAAGATTGAAATAAGCAATTACGGGTGGAGAACCTTAACAAGCGAGACCACTAAAACGAAACATCAAAATGTCACTTAAGCAATAAGTGCTTCATCAGCAATAATTGAGTTCTCATTAAGGAACTGGGCTGGAACAAAAACCTGCAGCCACTGCAGCTCTCCAGGACCGATATTGCCCACCCCTGTTTTAGAGCAACAAATCAACCTTAGATGTTTTTGGGATATAATATTCATTTGTCCATTGTTAACTGACCATGCACTTCAGGGTCACAGTGGCAGCAGCCAATCTGGCAACATAACTTATGTTTGCCCATTGAGTACATGCGCACTGAGCTAGTTTAGAGTCACAAATTAACCTAAACTACACATCTCTCGGATGTGGGAAAACAAGCCAATGCCACATATATAGTGCCCAGTATGGTATGTCTACTCTGGATATTTGACAGAGAGGCACTACTTCTAACCACTGTGTCATTCTACTTCTAATAATAAAGACTTCTGTTACATTTAGAAGTAGCGAACTGTCCAGACCTTTCAAGCCTTCGAAAAAAGATCATGAGTGGTCTCCCCTAGACTTTCTCGAATACTCAGATATGGGGGATAGATATTTGAGGACTAAACTGAAAAACAATAATTATATATTTTTATATTATGTACATTAAAGAATCATCAATAACAAATCAAATTAATAATATATTGAACAATTATTATAAAAGTAAAGTTGAATAAATCAGACTTTCGGTTAGCAGAAATAGCTCAAAAGTTGATAGAAATCTATGTTTTGTACCTAATACTTGTATGCAAAATTTGGTTGACCTAACTGAAAGCGTACTCAAGTTATCGTGTTTACATACACACACACACACCAAAAATGGTACTTTCGGACTCGGGGAGATCTAAAACATCGAGATCAATCAAAATCTTGAAATAGAAATTTTGGACAATTACAATACTTTCCCTATATGAGAAAGTAAAAAGCTTGGATTATGAAGTCTAAATCATAACATAGACAGATTTTAATATTTATTAAACTAGTACAAACTACAGTAGCAGGCATGATTAAGCTTTAAATCTTGTTCTTTACTTTGCATTTGAAAGACTTGCAGGGAAAAGGTAAATGCATAATGAGTTTTCTTTTGTCAGTCTCTGGTGTGAATAGTCTCATTTAAGTCTGACTGATTCTGGAATGACGGATGGATTAGCCAATCACATTTAGATTTGTAATCTGTTGGATTTACTCTATGTCTTTATAATCCTGCCACTTCTAATGTCCCTACACTGACCCGCGGACATAACAACAAAAGTGAAAAAGAAAAAGCGCTAGCTTTGTGTGATTTCCACTTGCATGATGAATGTTCAGTGAGTCACGAACGTCTAAAGGGATGAGACAATGGGCTTCTTTCATTCAATATTTTTCATCCTGACATCTTAATTATTTATAATTTTATTCTGTACTACTTGGCATAATTCTCCACGACTGTGACTGACTTTGTCTCTTACAACTGATTATGGTTCACCCAGAAGTTCATTTTTGCTGCTGACTGAAGTTTTTGGTTTTCTCTCCACTGCTGTCAACTGGCCATAGTTCAACAATGAATTAATGGACACATATTGTTAGTTTTCATTTATGTTAATCACTTTCTACTTTGTTTTCTGTGTGTTTAAACAAATCTATGTCCTTATGTTTTCTAGTTCTGTATTTAGTAATTTGTAAAATCTGTACTTGCATTTTACCTGAGAACTTGTTGCAGAGCACTGCACCTGCACTCAGTGAAGAGCACTAAACAAAAATAAACTAAATGCAATTACTTGTTATAGTCTACTAGCTATGTCATCAGAAATAACACCTCTGAAAGTTAGCTTCTTTTGGCTATTTTATGTGTTAACTATGTTAAATGGTATTTATCCCCAGGATGGGGGAGAAAACAAATTAAAATAATTGATCTTTTAAAACAATGCCCTTGGTTAAAATTTGAACTTGTTGTATTTACAGTTTGTTTTTTTTTTTGTAAGTCCAAGTTTAGGAGCATGAATGAAACAGACAGCATGTGCAATCATGAACAAAAATCGGCATATGGTTCAAAATTATGCTTCCTTTCAGAAACCCTCAAGTTTAATAAGTGTAGCTACAGCTAACTCTTGGGAATGAAAACATCAAAGTCATTTTTGTGTGCTGTCATGACTTGGTATAACATGCTGGCTTAATATAGCAGGGTGAATGTGCTGGTCATTCTTTGGATTGTTGTGTGCTTAATGTGGTGTTTCTGTCTTCTAAGATGTTCTATGGGATTTCTGATCCTTCTGAAAACCTGGGTAAAGTATCCATGTATCACCACCAAAACTTAGCTCTTTGGAGCCATGATTCAGGTGTGTTAATTTCTGTGTTCAGAAGCCGCCCTTCAGTAATTTTAACATTCGACATCTGTAGTACAATCCTAACAGGACTATCTAAGAAAGACATGACTTGGTTGCAATTAGCTCAGAATGCAGTAGCAAGAGTCTTAACCAGAAAAAGAAAATCTGAGCACATGCATCACGATACTGGTTACCTGTATCTTTTAGTATTGATTTTGATTATTCCTGCCTTGTGCCCAATGCATGCTGGCATAGGCTCCAGTTTCCCCATGACCCTGATCTGAATTATATAAATTATATAATTTATAAAGATGAATTCCAGGCTTTTAACTAGTTTTTGAGGGACATAATTTATTTAACTATACATGTATGCACACATGGTAGCATATGCAAGCACATGGACATGCAAAAGCATGCATATACACTCACACGCTCAAAGAAATTTATAAGTGAAGACAGCGGACAGTATGTTTGCCCTACCAGAGCACACACTGTAAGATTAAGGGAAAGAAATGAATCCAAACACACGCCCACACACACCTAGATCTGTAAAGGTTGATGCGCTCAGAGGCATTAAGTAATCACCTGTACCGATCTATCTTGTCTATGTAGCTTGTTTACTTCATTGGACCCAATGTATTTAGTTTCAAATTAAACATTATGTAAGCTGTCCACTTCATTCTATTTCCTCTTCATTTTCAACTACATTTATTTATGCACATCATAAATATTATATAAGATAACATACTTATTCTGCGATGGACAGGCACCCTGGCATGTTCCTGCCCCATGCCCTATGCTGGCTGGGATAGGCTCCAGCCCCTTCTTGTGACCATCATCTGGATTGAGCAGGTTAGAAAATGAAATGTTCTTGATACTGTATTACTGTACAATACAAATCAATTATATAGTATTGTAAAATCTTCCTTTGAGTGATTTTCTGCAGTATCACTAAAGTAACATTTACTTGAAAGTAACGCATGGACGTTTCAATACCGATGCTTTTATTCATTCGTATTCTTACCTGTTCTAATTAGTTTTGTTTTTTTCTTGCAACATTTTCTTTGACACTTTGCGCTACATTGCTTGTAAGAGAATGTGCTATAGAAATAAATGTTGTGGTTATTAAAATAAATATTTTATTAGTATGCTAATACTAGTGCAATGAAAATACAAAATATTATAATTAAGCGGAAGTAGTCACAATACTAAAAAGATAAGAAACATGACTTGATCTGGCTGCGTTAAGTAAACACGAAGGCATCACAATGTAAAAATACACTGTTAAAAGACACTAATTATAGATTTTAAAACCCACCTTCTAGTTTTGTATATTTTTTTCTTTAAGCAAAAAAAATAAAACCTACAAGAATAGGTGTCTGTGATGACTGAAACGTTTCATAACAATTTTGACGCACTGCACAGGACAGAATAATGATCATAAATGGTAGGTGGATAATATGATTGGAAACGGAGTAAAAAAAACACATGCATTAATTAGTACACATATGCAAACTGACGTAAACTTTCGGACATTCAAAGTCATTTTCCGTTATTCAAAGTTAAACAGTAAAACTAATGCACATTTTTGTAATGCATTATTGGATGCGAAATGCAGCGACGATGAAAAGCTTAAGCAAAGCAACAAAGTAAAGCAGACAAGAAAAAACGACAGCACAATTGCAGTAATCCGCTTTAAGGACTACAAGTGGCACAGACTGACTTCACAAGTAAGACACAACTGCCAGGGGTGTGGATGGCTGCCCTCGAAAATCTGTCCGCTCACTTATGCATTCACAATGCAGTCGTGCGGCACGGCGAGCAAAGCCCACTGACTGTCAGCCAGCATGCAGGCAGGCAGGCGGGCGGGGCCGAGCTTACTTACCGTGGGTCGCTTCCAAGTGACTCCCCGAGTTTTGGACGAGTGGGGCCCGAGCTCTTTAAAGCCTAAAGACGTCGCAGCAGCAGGGAACATGGGATCTTCAAAAAGAATGCCACTCTCCACACATTGCTGTTTCAGGGCGTCGTAGTCCTGGTT
This sequence comes from Erpetoichthys calabaricus, assembly GCF_900747795.2. Classification (NCBI taxonomy): domain Eukaryota; kingdom Metazoa; phylum Chordata; class Cladistia; order Polypteriformes; family Polypteridae; genus Erpetoichthys; species Erpetoichthys calabaricus. Next base: position 76,939,268 of record NC_041408.2, on the reverse strand, counting down.
CAAAAATTTCAGTGCCTTGTCGTTGGAACCCATGCCTTCCGCCTTCAGCCTGTCCTTGTACACCCGGGCAGCAATCCCTCCAGACACCAACATGCTGAAGCTGATAACGGAGAGGGGGGAAAGGGGGCGGAGTCAGTGAGGAGCAATGCGTATTATTAGCAGTTTCAGTCTACCCTGATGTCAGCCCGCCAGTTTCTCTTTAACTGCCCACAGAAAGAAAGCATTTAAAAGACCTCCGTGGGATTCTACGAAAAACAATGCAATTTACCTTCACTTCCTGCCTCATATCCCCCTGGGATTACATCAGCACAACACTGATAAAACACAATTTGATCAGACCAAAACATAGCGCATGAATTTTTCTAATCTCACAAGTGGTTTTCACCAGGACGCACTTTTGACTTGTGCAGTGGTGCTCTCGGGATGAAATTCAACTATGTTATCCAATTCATTTCAATTTCATTATTTCTACTACACATTGAACTCTGCCTTTTTCATAACATTGTAATTATGGCCAGAAAAAAAATTAAGTGGTTAAAGGTGCAGAGCCTTCCTCCGTTAATCCATCGCCAAGATCCCCAAGGTCCCTGTTAGTCAGTCACCAGCAGAGTTTCAACAGTTACAATGCAGAATAAACGTGTACCCATGTTATAAACAGATTTGGCTCTAATGTGTATTATATGTAATGTAACATTAACAGAAAACACTCAGTCTTACAATACAATACACAGAACTGAACTAAAAATGAAACACATACTATTTTTACTTCTTTTATATTTTTCACATTTTTTCTTTTACATATTCAAGCTGATGCAGTAACTGTCAAGAATTATTAAGCTATGGAAAATAATGAAAAAAAAATCAAAAAATCTTAAACAGCCCTATTGTGCTCACTGTCTGGTCTACATGTTATGACACTGAAAGAACACTCAGACTACACACACTGCACAACTCCAACACGATTGATTCTGTAGCTGTCCACTCCATGCACTTATCTGGACCCTCTTATTCCTACCGAGGGTTACAGAGTATCGATGTTATGTTAGAGACAGGGCTTTTTTTTTAGTCAGTCATTTTCTAGCCCAGTTTGTCCTGCACAGGGTTGCAGAGGTCTTCTGGAGCCTATCCCAGTTAGTAAAGGCCACAAGGTGGGGAACAAACCCTGGACAGGGCACCAGTCCATCACAGGGCACACACTCTCTCACACACACACACCAAGCACATATTAGAGCCAATTCAGGATTGGCAATCAGTTTTTTTTCAGTTTATTTTTATTTTCTGTTTTAATTGCTTTTTTCATTTAAGAAATGTTGCCAAAATGAGGACTATTGTGTCTAAGGCTGAGATGGAGATACTTATCCACACTTTTATTTCCTCTTGTTTGGACTTTTCTAATGGACATTTTATTTATCTGAAAAATTCATTGTTGGACCGTCTTCAATCAGTCCAAAATGCTACTGCAATGCTTTTAACAAGATTGCACGGAAGGTCCCATATTTCTTCCATTTAAATGGCATTACTTTGGCTTCCATAATAATTAATGAATTAATTTTAGAGTTCATTGTAAATCTCCTGTTCTTACACATCTTGCCATGCATCACCAGGCTCCTGAATATGTGGTGGTACTTCTCTATCTTTACTCTCCAAGTCGAACTCTTAGGTCCTCTGGTCAGGGTCTACTAATTATCTCCAGGACCCTTCCTCTGACCCTGTGCTCCAAGAACACTAAAAATAATCTTAAAAGAAAGCTTAAGACATATCTACTTTAAACATGTGTTTGGTTAATTGTAGGCTTTATTTATTTTAGATCTTCTATGTGGTTTTTGCAATTTTTATGAGTTCTTTAATTGTTGGTTTTATATACGTATATAGGGCGGCACGGTGGCGCAGTAGCCTCGCAATTGGGAGATCTGGGGACCTGGGTTCGCTTCCCAGGTCCTCCCTGCGTGGAGTTTGCATGTTCTCCCCGTGTCTGCGTGGGTTTCCTCCGGGCGCTCCGGTTTCCTCCCACAGTCCAAAGACATGCAGGTTAGGTGGATTGGCGATTCTAAATTGGCCCTAGTGTATGCTTAGTGTGTGGGTGTGTTTGTGTGTGTCCTGCGGTGGGTTGGCACCCTGCCCAGGATTGGTTCCTGCCTTGTGCCCTGTGTTGGCTGGGATTGGCTCCAGCAGGCCCCCGTGACCCTGTGTTCGGATTCAGCGGGTTGGAAAATGGATGGATGTATATATGTGTGTATGTACATATTTATTGTATATGTGAAGAACTTTGTGACTTAATGTCTTCGAAAGGTGCTATAAAAATAAAGTTTACTTGCCTACTTTCTATTGCTATTTTTTTCTGTTTGTGAATTATTACTTTTCATGTGATTATTAGTTTAGTATTTATGTATTGTGTATTCAGGGGTGCAAATAGGGTTAATGCAGAGGATGCATTGCAAGGGGTCCCATAAATAGCCTCGCTGTCCCCTCGAAACCATGTGGATTAAATGAACTATCTTCAAAAACACAGCTCTTCCCCATAAAATAAATCACATCAGATTGCAGTACAGCGCTCTGTCTTCAAGGGGGACAAAGCACAGCTCACCCCACTTCTACCCCCAATGATGGTGGATTAAATTAGAGCTCTCTGTCACATTCAAGTACAGCAAATGGGGATGACCTACTTCGAAACAGGTTGTTACACCCCTGGTGTGTTTAAGTTTGGATCTATTCCTTGTAATTTGGTGGGTGAAACCCCACAAGGTGGAGCCACCATGACGTCACTACTTTGGAATTGGCACCCACCTTTATAACTGGGTTGTAGAGAATGTCCCAGTAGTGTGTCATTGGAGTTTTTGGAGTAGAGATCATTTTGTGAGTTTTGTTTTCTTGGGAATTTTATGGTTTTACCAGCTCTGATTACCTGTAAAAGACAGGTAATAGGATAAATTGAAAAAAATGTTCGATATATAACCCTCAGTGTTCCTCCTAAGGCTTACCTCGGCATTCTTATGTGTCTTAGTCTTTCTTACCCAGTGCTTCCTCTGGTCAACGTATTTCTGTAAATTCTGCTTCTCAAACTCTGTCATGCTTGCCTCCTGTCCTCTTTTTGAGTACCACCAATGTTAGGCAGACCCCATTACTCGCTGTGAAAACATGATTCATATAATTCACAAATAATTTCCATCTTTGAAGACAACTCAGGTTGTGCCTCATCAGTATTTGGTAACCCAGTGTTGCTCGGCAAGTGATTTACTTTGTTGTTGTTATTGAAATGACCCATTTTAACTTCAATTTCTGTAAAAATAAAAAAAAAATCAGGGGCCTCATGTATAAACAGTGCGTACGAACATTTCCACGCTCAAATCGCGATGTATAAAACCTAAACTTGGCGTAAAGCCACTCACATTTCCACGCTACCGCATACCCTGGCGTACGCAAATTCTCCACTCAGTTTTGCAGACTGGCGGCACCCATCGTCAAAGCAGTGCTACTGTTCCTGTGTGGTTACCCTTTCTTTCTTAGACCCACATTCCTGGCGCGGCTTTAAAAATACACTGAAATTAACTGCATATTGTTTATTAGTGTAATGCATCTGATTGTAATTAACCTGTAGCAATATAATGGTCCAGGAAATAGCCATAGTATTCCAAATACCATAACTGCTTTAGCGTTGTAACTCTCACTGCATCTTCTTCTTTCAGCTGCTCCTGTTAAGGGTTGCCACAGCGAATCATCTTTTTCCATATTACTCTCACTGCACCACTCAGAGTATTTATATCACTGTATCTGAGTGGGGAATCACAGCAGCAGCTGATCGGAAAGAGAATTATCGGTATACAGTTTCAAGCACGCTGCCTCAGCCACGGCAAAATGGTTCAAAGCCTTTCCTGTACGGAACTTGTGGTTCAGAAGCAGTTTCATCCTAAGAACTATAAACGCACTCAATCAAGTGCTCCTTGTAGAACTGTTTGTACTTATAAGTACAATTACCCCACTGTAAACTTGCACTACAGTTATAAAATTGCACAACCTGCGCCACTTTATAAAGCGCGTATGATGACAATATCATTTTTAAGACGAAATGCAGCAAAATATGTTGATTATAGTATACAGATAAAACTTTAACTTCATTTAAATAATCTGTATCGTTAATAACTAAACATGTGAGGACACGGTGCCGCAGCGCTAGCTAGTTCACAGATAGCTCCTGCCTTGCGCTGTATTATTGCTGGTGCTGATGCGACACTGGAAGAATAGATGGATAGTGTAATTAAACATGTACTACGTAGATATTTCAATGTTCCTTAAACGTTTTGAAGAATCGGCATTCTAAACTTACAGATGGCTTAACGTCTATTACAGAGCTGATTGTGTGGCGATTGGGTATTTGGAGAAAGAAAAGTAAGGACAGGAATTGGAGGTTAGTACGTTTGAAAGAGACAGTACTTCTGTAATAATTATTTCATCGAAGGTCGCGCATGGTGCAGCAAGCCTCTTGCATGAAATATGAACAATCACTGTGCCACCGTGTTCCCATGTTTAATAACATGCTTTCGTTCCTATCATCATGAAAAATATATCACGTATACATCTCAGTATTTTAATTATTCAGAGAGCTGTAATATCACGATTGTAATGGATTCTGTATCCTGTCGGAGAAAGAGAAAGAACGGAAGCACTTAGTGATTCACACAAAGAGCACATAGAAGATCAAATACAAAACAAAGCATTTAACGTGCTACTTTAGTTACAATGGGATTTGAGAAACTAGTAAAATAAACTATTTTAAGATAAAGTTTATGATGTTCTACTTTAATGACAAAATAAACTACGTGATTAAAGTGGAAATTTCGAGATTAAAGTTGACATTTCGTGCTTTTTTCCCACTGTGTGCCTATTTTTTTTCTCTGTACCCTAATAAGCTTTCATATGACACTCAGATGGTCCGCTACAAGTCGCCTTTTCACGCCGACTTTGATATGTGACAACTTTTTTATTTCGGGCACTGTGCGACTTTGTGAACTTGAGCTTTCGAGTTTGTCCGACACTCTGTCACTCGATTAACTTCCTTTTGTTGATATCACTGTTTAAACCAACATATAGTACGTTTTTCTTTGCCTCCACTTGGTATTCGCTGAAATTCTTATATTTTCCCCCGTGCTTTTCCCATTGTCTTTTCACAGAAGGCTGAGCCTAAGGGCTATTTATATTGATTTGCATATTCAAAGAGGTGTAATTCTGGGAGGAGTTTGGGCGGGACAGAAGGCGCGTGCACGTGCGTTACATTTCACGCTGATCGGGATTTATGTAGCGGAAGAACGTAGAAGTTTACGTATGCACAGATTCCTGCATCTGGATTTTTCTGTGCGTACGCACATTCCCGCTTTTGTGCTTACGCCATTTTATAGTTTGAGTTCTACGCACGGCGTTATACATGAGGCCCCAGGGCGTGAACTTCGCACCCCTAAAGTATCATGTTGTCATCTCTTCCACTGAGACACCAAAGCCAAACTGACCAATCAGAATGCTTGGAGGGACCTCGCGTGCACACACACACACACACACGCACACAGATCATAGTGTTTCATTATATAGATTAGATTTTGCTTCAGGTTAGTGACTTTGGCTGTTTGATTGTTGATCAGGACTTGTTTGCCTTGAATTTCCTTTTTAGGCAAATCCTTTGGACTCACTTTTGCCTTTTCTATATGTGCAGCTGATGTGAGTGACTGGGCAGTGTGAGTGTTATGGGCAGACACTCCTAGCAGGGTTTCTAAACCTCCAAACAATGCTTATCGCAAGAGCAGATTCTGGGTCCCTTGCACCCTTTCATTACATTAGACTGGTATGGAAAGTGGATGGCTTTTAAGAGGCACATCTTTTTCTAATACTAATTTTACACTTAAAGTCAGGACTGAAATTTACTAGCTGGACTATAGCTTTCAGTAAAAGTCTGAACTGTGTATTATGGGATTTTTCCAATATTTGGTACATGAACGTTGTTAGGATATAAAGGTCTACAACATACCATGTTGTGATTGTAATAAATCATGCCATAGGAATAATGCATGATATTTTGATATACAATATGCAACCATACTGCATTTCTTTTTCACTCTTTAATCAGAAGGAAAAAGAAAAATATTAAGATATTTAACAAGTGGCAAGATTTTAGAATGATTTAGCATGGTATGCATTCATTCACAGTGCAAGAATCAATTACATATAGAGGCTGCTATGGACAATAAATAACATTCAGCTGACAGCTGGGTAAAGTCCATTTGCAATGGTATTAACTCCCAGGGGATATCCCTCAAATCAATTTTGTCATCTTCTGAGTGCTCACAATAAGCACACTAAACGCAGAATGAAACATTAGTGAATTTCATGGTTGGAGAGGGGATACTGTGTGTTTTGTATGAAGGGCTGAATGTTGCTAACATGTAAAGTCGTCACCTGCAGTAAGTATATTGAGAAAGACAAAGAAATGAGTGTCGTAATAGTGGTCTAAAGCAGGTTTGACAATGAATATCCACATGATACAGTGGCTATACTATATATATATATATACCAGAGTGCTGTTCGATTCCCAACTCTGACTCACTGTGTGACCCTGAATAAGTCATCATCACACTGTATAAAAAAAAAATATCAGAAGTGACGCTAATGCATCCTGGTCTTGTCACTCACCTTGAGTAAAGCCATATACCAAATATATGCTTATAGTAAACACAAAGAAAACCCCTCTCAGCCACAGAATACATAAACACAGCTTAATCATTAGCTAACCAGACAGGGGTGAAGGCTCAATGGTCTCATCTTGTGTGTTAAGCTTATTTTATTCTTATATTTTAATGTTCTTGTTGGTCAGCCTTGTTTTTGGATTCCTACTTTTGATGGGGGACACAATCGAAAAAAAAGATTTTTTCCATCAAAATGTAACAAAACACATTCCCACTCAGTTGTTTTTTACATACTGAAATTTTCAGATAACTAAACCATAAATAGAAATGATTTTGTTTACATCCATCTTTTTGAAGCTTAAGTGGCTGTAATATCTGGATGTAATGGGTATTGTAAGACCACTAAAATTATTGCCATTCTTGGTAATCCTACTAATGAAAATCAAGATTAAGAATAGATTTGAAAAACAAGAAAGATCTGTTTCAGAAAGTCACTAAAGTTTCAACTTCTTCTCCCTATTTGATCAGACATATAATAGCAGCTTCTCTCCCTAATTGGTATGTGCAAACTATGATCATAGTTATCTATATAAATTAAATGATAAGCTGTTTGTTTGTCTGCTACATTGTTTTTTTATTGCCATTGATCAGATTTAAAATATAGGCTACATGGTGTATCAGGGAGAGGGGTTATAATGGAGGGTGACAGGCCAAAAACCAGCATCGATACAAGAACTACAATTCCCATCAGGCAGCGGGTGTGTGCTGGGGCTGATGGGATGACATTGTCATCAGTGCACACAAACGTTTGTACCATCCAAAGCAGGATCTCATGTAAGACTACAGGTACAGCATTTTCAACAATGGTAGGTGCCCCCCATTAATCGCTGATAAACATCACTCGTATTATTGACAAATAACTCTCATCTTTGAAAGCAACTTTGCTTGTGCCTCATTAGTATTTAGCAACCCGATATCAATTAATAATTGATTCACTTTGTTGTTGTTGAAATGCACAATTTTATTTCCTTTTTTGTAAAAATAAAACAAATAATTCATTTGGGGGCGGCACAGTGGCGCAGTGGGTAGCGCTGCTGCCTCGCAGTTAGGAGACCCAGGTTCGCTTCCCGGGTCCTCCCTGTGTGAAGTTTGCATGTTCTCCCCATGTCTGCGTGGGTTTCCTTCCACAGTCCAAAGACATGCAGGTTAGGTGCATTGGCGATTCTAAATTGTCCCTAGTGCGTGCTTGGTGTGTGAGTGTGTGTGTGTGTGCCCTGCGGTGGGCTGGCACCTTGCCCAGGGTTTGTTTCCTGCCTTGCTCCCTGTGGTGGCTGGGATTGGGTCCAGCAGACCCCCGTGACCCTGTAGTTAGGATATAGCGGGTTGGATAATGGATGGATAATTAATTTGGATCATAATTTAATTGTCTAGCTCAGGGGTCTGCAACCTTCACTATGAAAAGAGCCATTTTACCCCCTCTTCCTCCAAAGAAAAATAGTCTGGAGCCGCAAAACATAACACAGCTGATAAACTTTTAAAAGTTTTAATCTTTTTTAAGATTTTACATGTTACAACCACGGAATACAACAAACAGAAGTGCAGTGTGCATGTGTAGGGCTACTTTGAAATAAATTAAACTGAACTATGCAGGCCTATTTGGGTCCTTCCTATACCTGTGTAAAATTAAAATAAAAACTAGCCCACTTTAATATAAATAAAACATTTAGCTGTAGCTTAGCAGCTTTAAAAAAGTAAACATAAAATTCCATTTCAGTGTGCTGAATCAACTGAAGCACCTGAACATACAAAAAAACCTACATCAGCTCCGGGTCCGAAATGAATGTGTTTTGTTTTTCTGAAAAATAATAGCTTATTAAATGCTATTGTTGTCACCTGTTTAAAGTGACTTCTGTTTCTGAAGTTCGCTGCTGATCATCTCTATGTCGGGGCTGTACAATGTGACTTTGACCTTCACACAGGACTGCAGGCTCTCATGTGTGAGGCGGGAGCGATATTTGGACTTTATGAAGTTCATGCTTGAGAAAACTTGCTCACTTAAGTATGTTGAGCCAAAGATGGACAGCACTCCAAATGCATATTTTTTCATGTTCATATACGTTTCGGGAATGGCACTCCATGTGTCGAAAACAAATTTGTCGGGTTTGGGGAGGTTTTAAATATCACTCCATTTGTGCTCTTTAGCGAGAGTAGCCTTCTGACGGGTGACTTCTTCAAGATCCGCTGTCAGGCATTTGAACTTGGACACCCATTAATCTTTATCTGCTATGTCGTCCAGTTAAATTTCTAGATCGGGCTTACTTACTCCTGTGAATGCGGATGTGTTCAGCAGGGATGGGTCGACGTCCAGGGGTGTGACAGGGAAGGAGAGAGTGTTTTTTTTCTTTCTGAACTCACTGAATCTTTCTCTAAATGCAGCTTGCATTTTCTGAACAATTTCCCGTTTGTTTTTAAAGTCGGAGAATAGATGCTCTGATATTTTTATGAACGATTCTTTCATGTATTCTCCGTCTGTGAACGGCTTACCCCTCCTTACGATCTCTTGAGCTGCCACAAAACTAGCGGCTGTAGTTGACTGTGTAGAAGTGATCCACTTTTTGAAAGTATGTTTGCTCTGTTCAGCTTTCCGTTGCAGTTCCGAAATTGCTCTCTTTCGCTTATCTTTTCGCTTATTTTCAGTGAATGCTGAGAGCTTGTTTTGAAAATGTCTTTCAACGTTACATTTTTTGTTGTTCGATAATTTATCGCCACATATTAAGCACACCGGTAAGCCAGCGTCGTTGGCGGTGAAGGCAAATGCTTCTGTCCACGCAGAATTAAACTCTCTAAATTAGATGTTAAAATGTATAACAGTAGTAGTAGTAGTAAATAAACATATATATATATATATATATATATATATATATATATATATATATATATATATATATATATATATATATATAAATACAAGTTAAATTAAGAAATTGCCATCATTCATTTTCATGGTTTTTATTTTTTTGTCAAGGCCAAAGGGAGCCACTACAAGGAGGCTGAAGAGCCGCATGTGGCTCCAGAGCCGCGGGTTGCCGACCCCTGGTCTAGCTAGATCATAATTTTTGTCCAAGAGGACGTCTTTTATTCTCATCATGGGTTGTGTTTTTCCGGGCTGAATTTGTAAATGACAGTTTTTCCCCATTTATTTATCCCAGTGCCAGATACGTTAACTAGTTAGCCTTAATAAAAGGAACGGTGTCTAAGTGTCTAACGGTGTTGTTATGTCATTCCAACAGATGGTGCATCACAAAAAATTGTAGCAATAAATGCATTGCATTTGTCATTCCAACAGATGGCTCATCACAAACATTAACACCATTTTTTTATGAATCCAATAACAAACTGCATAAAACAGAGACATATGCATTACATTTGTCATTCCTTCAAATGGCATAGTAATGTATTTTATTACTAAAAATGTTGGGAATGACAGTGTGGTATAGTGGGTCCACAGTTCAGATCAAAAAGGCCAGTTTTTACTTTGCACATTTTGCACCATCCCTTTGCTTCGTTGTTGATGTCTTCACTGTCTAGCTCATCCGGTTACATTACCGACGGTGTCAGGTTCAAGAGCTCCCAAACTGGAGACGGGAGCCTGGAGCAGAACCCGCATCGTCACAGACAGATACAATGCATTTTATTACCATGTGCATTGCAAAACACATTCTAGTAGATGGTGCACTGCAAACGTTAACACTGAGGTCTACATTGATTACTTAGATTTCAACCCGTTTTAGAAGGGTAGCACAGCTAGTTCAAAATAAAGAGGCAGAGTTTAATATTTATACACAACACATACATCACTTGTTTTATACATTATTAATATTATATTGCTTACTATAATTGGTGTTTAATTACATTTTCTTGAATTTATATGTTAAATAAAAACAAATAAGATTCCAATGTACTGGTAACACTGGTCAATAAAAACTGAGCTTTTTTGAATAAAACAATTTCCCTTGATGATACAAACAAGATTCTTTAGCTTATTAGAGATATTAAAATATTGAGAGCTATTATGGGGTGGTGTTGAGGAAATAAGGGGCCAACACACTATGAGAAATTCTCTTACTTCCTCAGAGTAATGTGCCTACACACTGAGCTCAAACAAGCTGCCTGAATCAGCTCTTCTCTATAAATGGAGACCTGACCAATCAGTTACATTCTTGTCTGAGTGCCAGACATAATAGATGAGGGAGACACAGCCGCGTGTTTACTTTTAGGATGTTACCCTGCAGGAATGTGGAATGGATGTCTGCCTCCACAAGAAGAGAAAAACAGAATCCTCAACAGCAACAGTTTTGACCCCATGCACTTTAGCCTAGAATGAGTCACAGGGATGGGGGGACATGTTAACAGAATATGATGATGAGTACAGTAAACCAGGGGACATCACAAAGGAAAAACTTAACATTTCTCTAATAGATAAAAGGGTTCTTAGTGACTGAGTGAAGTCCAACACATGAACTTTAAATTACAAAAATGTAATTATACTCTTTTATACTGTATATGCTACAGTATCTATCCTGGCCAGCACAGTGGCAAAACGGTTAGAACTGCAATGTCACAGCTCCTGTCAGGATTCAAGAAACAAAAATTTTTTTTGCTAAATTGAATGTTCTTATTGATAATGATAGATAGATAGATAGATAGATAGATAGATAGATAGATAGATAGATAGATAGATAGATAGATAGATAGATAGATAGATAGATAGATAGATAGATAGATACTTTATTAATCCCAGGGGGAAATTCACACAATGTAACAACTATCTTCATTTTGTAGAAGTGGTTTTTATGATGCTCTGTTCCTAGGCACATGAGACAGGCATGGCATGGCATGGCATTTGATGACTTACTCCTCATCCACACTACTACATTTTTGGATTAAAATGTACACATTAGTCTCCGTTTTTGCCTTTCATCCACACCAGCCTGGCGTTTTTAACCCTTGTAAACAAACACTTTTGAAAAGGCTCTTTAGAGATGTATAATTCTAAAAATCCAGCCTCGGTATTGTAGTGAGATTTGGTGAAATCATGCTGCTTTGTTTATGCTTAATATGTAGCCCTTCCCTGATTGGATTCTGATCATTGCAATATTTGATTCCCAGATTTGTCACCCATCATGGAAGAAAAGCATATTCCAACATAGCAGGATTTCCTTTCCATGGCACTTGTTGTGTTATTTACCTGTAAAAAATCTAAATTGCATTTTGTGCAGTTTGAATGCTGCATTCATGTGCAAAAGGAAAATAATTTACCAGTTGTTACAGTTGTGAGACAAATTCCATGGCTGACAGCATTACTAGCCCTCTAAGGATCACTGCTTTTAGGTAAGATGTCTATGCTGCATGCATGCCCTGTGTAGGCAGATGACCATATCACTGCATCTTCGGTCATTTTAATCCAGACGGAGATATTTCCAGAAATGATGTGAAAATGCTAGTGTGCATGGAGATTATTTTCATTTAAAAACACAATTTTTAAATGAAAACTTAATAGTGTGGACTTTAGCCTTAAAGGCTAAGTTTGGTATTTTTAAAATCAAACTTGTTTCTTCACAAATATGGCATATTAATATTTGCTACGTGAAATTGCATTCTAAGGTTAAGCATTTTCTATACATTTTAAAAATATTTTGCCCTCCCCTGGCATTTTACAATGGAGACTATGGGACAAGAAGCATCATCAGAAAATAAAAGCTTAAAATCCTACTGAATATGTCCCTTTCTCAAGACAAAAAGGTTTTCAAGCATTGATCCATGTCTTGAGATTACACACATTGTAAAATTACTTATACATGTCATGTTTGAACAAAGAAACACCAATATCATGAGATTCAGCCATTTTTCAAAGAATACCACCTGTGCATGCTCCTTCAGCGCTTGTCCTCTTCCACAATAACCTTTCACCCTGAGGGGCATGGTTCCCCTAAAAAGACCAAATCACACTCAACTATTCGTGCCATGTGCTTAATGCCATCTTGATTTAATACCTTATTTATATGACAACTCTTCCCACGAAGGACACTACTATCACATAAACCAATAGGAAATGTATCCTTATCTCAAGAAAAATAGTACTAGGAATATGTGATAAAATCATTATTCCCATTTCCTTTTATTTGTCCCAAACATGCAAACACAGAATGCATGTTTTCTTATAGCAAAACTTTTGCCCATCAAAGTGGACATATTCAGTAACTTTAAGCTTTTATTTTCCAGAGGTGCTCTGTGCCCGTTTGCCTCCATTATAAAACACCAGTGTGGGCAAGATGTTTTTTAAAACTTATAGAAAATGCTTAACTGTAAAACACAATTTCACATGGCAAACATATATAGGTCATGTTTGTGAAGGAATAACTTTGACTTGAAAAATACCAAATACCAAAATACCGGTTTATACATTGAGAATGCGAATGCACAGGCATGATGGCTGCCACACATTCTCAGTGCTCTTTTGACACATCTTCTGAGCACGTCATCAGAAACTAATGTGATGCGTGTGGGATTTGCATTACCAGCAAAAATATGGGTGGCGTGTATGTACAAGTTTTGGTACGTGACGTCAGCATCTTTGTTTACTATCAATATGTGACGGCTGCTCCAACAGGATAAATCTACGTGCTTCGATGGTTGATGAATAGTTCGATGTGGTGAAGCAAATCATCAAACTTAAATGCTGACATGCAAATGCGTTCATGGTGCTTTTTTCATCCATTTCTCGCATAGGCAATACAAGCATAGCATATTTCCCATTGTAATGACACGATACATTTAAGGGTTTGTGTCTAGTTTTTTTTTTTTTTGCACCTTCACAACAGCATCAGAATGCAAAGCATTTTTATCTTTAGCATCTTTCTTCCCTCAACTCACAGCACTGCAAAACTGGATGTTATTTTCTGGCTGTGATGATTTCTCACACTGACACCTGGTGGAATCCTCCAGATTTACTTAACGCCTGTGTACAAGTATAGTTAGTACACTGCTTGTGTAGCAGCAGCATTCTCAAGCTCATGCGTCGTGTAGCGTTAAGTATATCCCCGGCCTAAGGGTAACCCATATATGAGAAGGCATCCAAACTTTGCTTACATAAATGAAAAAACTTGTGAAAGACAAACAATTCTTGAGCAAACTAATTTAAAGAATAGCTTCAGGCTTTAACCACTGCTTGTTTAACAACCTTTACAATACATCCTATTACAACAGTTCTCCTAATGTGGGGAGCACAAGGGAAATTTGTCAGGCTCCAAAGGGGGCACGGCACCTATATAAAAGTGTAGTATAGGTATCTGAGAGTGGCCATGTGTTGCATGTTGGTATAATATAAATGTCTGGTAACAACCATGTGTGAATTTTACTTAAAACTGGTTGAGAACAATTAGACATCTCACTTACGTTACATTTCAAAAATATCCAATGCCTCATGAAGGCAGCGTTCAAAATAGGGGCTGTGATTTTGAACTGTAAAGATCAGAGGTGCTTCTCTTTATAATGAATCATCTGTAGTCGAAATGTCTCCTAATAATAACCTATTAGACCTATAAATAAAAATAACCTGTTTAAAAATAAACATAACCTGATTCGAGCAACAAATCTTTCTGTAATGCCAGATAACACACTGAAATTCGACAGCCTCAGTAAACGTGAATGATATGTTGTTGAAAGTGCTGTGTGTGCTCTCTGTTGTTCAGTGTTACAACGATAGTGTAGGAGTTGAGGTAAGCTTGAAAGAATTGCCAGCTATGCATGTGAAAAAATAAACTGCAAAATATGCATTTGAAGTAAACGGTGTGTCACACTCCATCAAAATGACTGCCGTTAAGACAGCTGATAACAAAGAGCACCAGGAGATGCTGATTTCAGTACTCAAAACAACCGAATCAACAAATCTACCTAACAACACCAATAAAATCAGTAAGAAGGTTGCACAGCATCCATCTTCTGATTGCATATCTAAATGAATAACTAAAGAAATTTAACATTACTGACTAATCATTTTAACACATTGTATATCCTTAGACCACAATGCGTATCTAAACTCTATTTGCTGTTGTTATGTCGTATAGTGATGTCATCGCTAAAATGACAGAAAGATACCGTAACAGACAGAGGCATTTCTCAAACATATGGAGCCCCGTAGCTGAGGTGGTCTATGTGTGTGTTTGCATGTGTCAGTCTGTCTCTACTATCTCAGCGCTCATTACGATGTGCAAATTAATTTTTAAACTTCAGTTGCCTTGTGCTACTGAACTACAGGATGGATAACAGCAATTGTAACTTTTTATTTTCTCTCAGTGTCAAGTCTTTTGTTCAGTATCTTTTGCTCTCTTCCTGAAACCCTGATGGTGGTTTAAAATGCACGGACCTGAGAAATTGTGGGCAGGTGGTTTAAGAAAAAGCCCTATGGGTATAGCCTTTGCAGTGCAGGATTTCATTGTGATTCACTTCACACATTTTTACAGGTTTTCACCAGATGTGTAATTTTGTTTGAGAATCACTTCTGGTCCTGAGAGACTATCATGTTGGTAGGACATTTAAGTAAGAATTTCATGCCAACTACTAATAGTAGTGGAATGTAACAGCACATAATCTTCATAGCACCTTGTCACTTTTTGGAGTTTTTTTTATGTCAATACACAGACATTTTAAAGATGATGACTAAATCAACAGGAAGATAAAATTTCACCTTTAAGTGTCATAGCAGATCAACTGGGAATGGCAAATTGTGATGTCAGAGATATTGTGATAAGAATAAGAACTCATTAGAAGAGAAAGTGAAAAAATGAAAATATCCAGTTAATTTTCTGCAGTACAGATTTATGTGATTGGCTATTGAAGGTGAGATCTATCAGCAGTGAGTTTTCTGCTCAGAAGTCCTCACCCATGACAGCCTGAAATTTGTTAAACAGAAGAGACATTTAGAAACCAAGCAACCCACACACGTTAAGAAAACATTCAAGTTTTTCCTTAGTAGAGAAGACGAGTTAAATGATCAACAGGATATCAAAATTAAGGAAAATAAAACTCTGGATAAAGCAGAAAGGGTATTATAGGTGCAAACAGCCTCACATAACTTTTAAGAGCCTTGTTTCTCCCATTGCTGTTGCAGTGACTAAGGTTGTATATGGTGATAAATTTGCTTTCCATCTTGAATCCTTTCTGAAGCTAGAATTGTGTGACACATCATTGTCATGGCGGCCTAAGACATTAAGGGTTAGTAGACTGAATGTGTCTTGCAGAGTGAAAATGTTTAATCTACTCATATAAGTGAGTCAGATCAGCTACTTATATTTGTGAGATAATGGGAACTGTAGTAAGCATGAAGAAACATGTACTCACCAGGAAATACTGATGAATCCATGCATGTGTACAGGGTGAATCAGGCAAACTGTATTGCTGTCTGTACTGAAAGTTTAGGTGCAATAATGGGAAACAAAAAGGAGTGAGGACAAGGGATCGTGAGGTAGGACTCCATATTGATTTTACACATTGCGTGATATGCAGGAAAGCCCTGCTTGTAAATTCTTGAATGAAGCGCTGACAGCTATAAAATTTGAGAGCCATGTAAATGCATGCTCCATCACTTCAAGACTAGTAGGTGTTTTTTTGCAAAGAATGAGGTCCTCTTCCTGAGATCGACAACCAATTCTTTATATTTTCTGATGTTAAAAGAGAACTTACTAACATGGCAGCAGACTACCGGGTCATTTACCTCTGCCCCTGGGAGCAAACTCATAGGTTGCTAGTGACCATGTTGCCTTAGTATAGTAGTTTCAGTAGCACCAAGAAGACCAAATTGTAGCTGAATTAGAGTGGAACCATGTGTTTGGAGACATGGGTGGAAAGTAAGGACAAGTGTATTTAAGACTGAAGCCATGATGCGCTGATTCATACAAAGATTTGAGGGAATCTGGAACAAACTACCTTGTAGTCATATAGTTAAGTGGGAACTTTCACAAATGTTAACAAGTTTTTGGATGAGATATTGGGATGGCAGAGCTATTAGCTAACCAAATGAGCCCGATGAACAGAATTGCCTCCTCTTGTTCATCAGACTTTTATGTCCTTACACCTAGCCGCACAGTCAGGGGATAAAAAGAGAGCAAAGCAGGGGTTCTACATACACTGCAAAGAGAGTGCAGTTTCTTTATTCAGGCTCAGCATGGAAGAGAGACTGATGCAGATTTTCACAGATCTGAATATGTCAGCAAGGAAAAGATAGAGAAGTGCTGCGATCATGGACTGTAAACTTCATGATCAGTTTTAATTAACTATCGAACATCCATCCATTCATCCCTAGTATGACTAGACTTGGTCTCTTAATTCAAAAGGCTTTAATTACTTAAGCTGTTTCTTATTATTGATGAAACAAGCAGAAATGACACTACAGTTGACACAATGAAGGTCATGTCATTTTTCTAACTTGCTTAATCCAGACCATGGTCACAGGATGGGGGGACTGGAACCTATCCCAGCCAGCATATGGTGCAAAGCAGAAACAAACATTGGACAGGGTGCCAGTCCCTAGCAGGGCATACTCATATACACACACCCAACACCCATTACGGCCAATTTAGCATTACCAAATCATTTGCACATCTCTGGACTGTTGGAGCAAACCAGAGAATCTGGAGGAAAGCCATGCAGACACGGGGAGAACATACAAACTCCACACAGGGATGACCACAGACGCTAACCCTGGTCTCCATACGACAAGACAGCAGTGCTACCACTATGCAATTGGGCTGCCCACATAATGAATGTTTAAACAGTAAAATAACAGCCTCTTTAAGTGAAGCAGAAATTAAAACATAAAGCCGCTGCAGCCCTCAATGACCAAGGCTGAGCTCTGAGATGAATGAGATGAACTCCATTCATATCCTTTTAGTGTACATACAGTGACAAGAAAAAGTTTGTGAATCTTTGGAATGACCTGATCTTCTGCATTAATTCGTCATAAAATGTGATCTGACCTTCATTAAAATCACAAGTATAGACAAACACAATATGCTTAGTCTAATAACACATTCAACATTAATCTTTCATGTCTTTATTGAACACACCCATCAAACATTCACTGTGTTCTGTGGAAAAAGCATGTGAACCCATGGATTTAATAACTGGCCAAACCTCAGTTGACAGCAGTAACCTCAAAGAAGCATTTTAGTTAGCTGCAGATCAGACCTGCACATTGTTGTAGGGTAATTTTGGACCATTCTTCATTGCAGTTATTCTTAGAATGTCTGTTGTGAAATACTCTATAGCTGTCATTCCACAGCATCTCTTTTTTGTTAAGGTCTTGCTCTGATTGGATGGCTCCAAAAGTAGGATTTTCTTTTTCTGGAGCCTTTCTGTATATTTACTTTGATGTTTAGGGTCATTGTCAAACTGCTTCACCCAGCTTTTACTGAGCTTCAGCTGCTCGATAGCCATTTTGACATTACCATATAGGAGACCTTGATGTACTTGGAAAATAATTTTCCCCTTGATGATGACAAGCTGTCTAGGCCCTGATTCAGCAAAAGAGCCCCAAATCATAATGCTTGTTCTACCATACTTAACATTTGGGATGATGTTTTCATGTTGGCATGCGGTGCCCTTTTCGCCCCATACATACTGCTGTGCATTCTTCTCGAACAACTGTTAGTTTCATCAGTCCACAAAATATTTTTCCAATGGCACAATGCAGTGTCAAGATGGTCTTTGGCATATATTAGACATGCAGATGTTCTTTACTGGGAGCAGTGGCTCCCACCTTGAAGTCCTGTCATGAACACCATTTCCGTTCAATGCTTATGACTCGTATTGAAATAGCTGAACAATTGGCTTCTGCTGCTGACGTAAAAGCAACGGCTACTAAATCTGAATGCAAAGTACTTGGAGACAAACTAGCTGTGCTGGAAGATAGATATAGAAGAAATAATATCAGAATTGAAGGTCTCCCTGAAAACCGTGAGTAAGCCCAAACTCAGTGAAATTCATCACTGAACTATTCTCTCGAATAATTGGAGAGGACTTCAGATCAGCAGCTTGCTGCATATGTGGATTGAAAGCCTCAAAACCTAGAGGCCTCATTGTGAGTTTCAAAGAATTACAAACTAACCTGAATCTGGTGTCATATCTCAGATTGAAACAAGACATTATATTTGAAAATAACCACATTCGCATTTTCGCTGATTTTTCACCTTCACCAGCTGCTAAATGTGCTGCATTTTACAGGATTAAACAGTGTTTATGCAAAGCCGAATTTAGATACAGCCTCTTGTATCCTGCTAAATTGAGAATGGACATTTAAGGCAAGTTCCACATTTCTAGTTCTCCAGATGAAGAAGAAATAGTGCTAAAAAAATTGATTCTGACACTTTTTGAAATACGATTGTGAGTCACATTGAGTCCTGGCAACGCAACGAAAACTTTACCTGCAATTTGGCCTATTTGCAGTGAGACTTTTGCTGTAATTATACATTATATTTCCTTCCCTGCTACTTTAACGTTTTAATTACAATTACAATTATATTTGTATATGTATGTGTGTATTTAACTATATACTGTATATGTATATAAATATATTTATATATATGTGCATATATTGTCACACACGTGTGCATGGGAGGCAGCTAAAGGGCTCGAGGGAAGGAAGTTCTGAGGCATGCCGGGATGTGGCAGAGTGCACTGATTCTTTTTTTCCCTTGCCTGTAGACCATTCCCGGGAGATCTCACCTGGCTCTCATGACGTCACTTCCGGGACCGAGCCAATGGAAGAAGACCTTACCGGCTCCGGCCCCTGTGATGTCACCTCCGGCCTTGAACCAATGACCGATGATCCTGAGCCAGACCCATACGACCTCACTTCCTGTCTTCCCCTTTAAAAGTCTAACCGTTTCCCCTATGTGTCAGTCTTGTTTTGGACTCTGTATTATGCACAACTGTGTTCTTTATTTGAAGAAACAACTTAGCAGCCAGGATACCAAATTATATGGGTGGCTGCCCCAACCCTTTATCAGTGTGATGTCTCATTATTGTGACAATATGTATATGTATACTGCATGCATACATTATATATACATATGTATACTTCTTTTTTCCCTAAATGGGATTGTTTAACATCACACAATTGGTTTATTGTATTAAGATTGCACTATCATACGTTATCTGCATCTCCATGGGTACTGTTTAACATCATACCCTAGGATTATTTTTTCGAGCCTGTTCAAGATTATATTCTAGGTTTATAGTATTTGGACTGTACTGCCGATAGATATCTCTACTCTGTTCCTTATACACTGCTTCTTGGGGGATTAGTTTAATAATAATAATAATAATACATTTTATTTATTTATAGACACCTTTCTAAACACTCAAGGACACTGAACAATAGATAAAACACACATTATAAACAAAACTAAAATATAAAAATTAAAATCAGACAGAGCAATTGTAATCAAAGAGAAGAAACAGTCTTAAACAAATGAGTCTTAAGTTTAGATTTGAAAAGTGAAAATGATTCAATATTTCCAAGCTGAGACGGTAATGAGTTCCAGAGCTGAATGCAACTGAATGCTCTGCTCCCCATAGCGGTAAGGCGGACGAAGGGGACAGTCAAGTGGATGGAGGAAGAGGATCTAAGGGTACGGGAGGGAATGGCAACATGGAGGAGGTCAGACACATATGGAGGGGCAAGGTTGTGGACAGCCTTAAAAGTTAACAGAAGAATTTTGAATTGAATGCGGAACTTAACTGGAAGCCAATGAAGCTGCTACAAGACGGGAGTGATATGGTGAATGGAGGGGGTTCTAGTAATGATGCGGGCAGCTGAATTCTGGACCACTTGAAGCTTATAAAGAGATTTGCGAGAAAGACCAAAGAAAAAGGAATTGCAATAATCCAGACGAGAGGTGACCAGGCTATGAATGAGGATAGCAGTGTTATGGGGAGTGAGGGAGGGGCGAATATGATTAATGTTACGCAAGTATTCTGGACATGCTCTGTCCTTAAGCAGGTCAGAGAACTGGGACTTCATGAAGTGTGGTCTAGCCTCACTAGGGGAGGCAAAATTGGGGGGTGGGGGGTCTGGGGGAGGAAAGAAAGAGAGCAAGCTAGTTCCGATCTATCCTTTTCATCTCCACAATTGTAAGTGCCAATTTCGTATGTCTGGTACATTCATGAACAGAGATGTTAACCTGTTCCAATAATTACTTTAACCCTTGAGCTGTTACTCATAGGTGGCTTTTTTTACTTCACTGACCATTCTGTGTGGTGCCTTTCAAGTCATTTCTACTGGGAGAGTAACCACAGTACTAAATTGTCTTCATTTATACACAGTTTGTCTAACTGTGGACTGATGAATGTCTGTCTGTCTGTCTTTGAAATGACTTTGTAATCAACAATTCTTGCTCACAGATCTTCTGAAATCTCTTTTTTGGAAGGCAAACTGAAAATGTCTTTTTAAACACTTTTTAAACGCAAACTGAGTCTTTTGTTAAAGGTCAAAGTATCTCTAAGCTACACCTCCAATATTGTTTCATTGGTTTGGTAAATCCTGACTCCAATTAGCTTTTGTTGAGGTCATCAGCCTAGGAGTTCACTCATCTGTGAATGTTTAAATGATGTATTCAATACATACAAGAACAATAAAATAATTTGCATGTTATTACTAAAACAGATTGTGTTTATTCATTATTGTAAGACAAATTTATACATAAATTCCATTTCTTCCAAAGGATTCACAATTTTTTTGCCACTGCTTACTGTATGCATGACATGTCATGCATTATTTTAAAGATCTAAAGAAATTCCTATTTTTTCTGCAAAACGTGTTTGTGCTTATGATCATAATGAGACAGTATGAAAACAAAACGTTTTTGATTTGCAAACAACAGGACATACATTTAATTTGTGTGGACTACTCTATGTGGACAGTGAGAGGGAGAAGCAGCTGACAGTGCTCAATTTGGAGCTTGTGTGTTTTGGCTCAGCTTGTTAGCAGAGCTTCTCATTGTTTCTGCACTTATGAATGTGAAAGGACCCTTTATCTTAATAGACCACTGTTGTTAAGATGTTTGATTTGTTGGCAACCAGACAATAGCTCCATTTGACCTATAATGGACACCAAAGTCAGTTATTTTGTGGCAGTAGTAACAAGAATAAGTGTTGTAATTTGGGATCGTAGTAGATACTTGGATAAAGAAGCACAGCAAATGTGGAATTGCTGGCAAACAACACCGCATGCATTCCAGACATAGTGCTTATTAACAGAAAGAAAGGCATGGAGACAGGCTGGCTAGCAGCTCAAAGGTATGACAAGGCAGAGCTGCATGGGATCAGAACTTAAAAAGGGCCTTTTACTGGATGAGTCAGGGAAAAAGGAACTCACGTGGCATTATAGATTTTCCGCCAAATGCGCATTCAGATGCAACTCTACAGTAGGGCTCTTTACTTCAAGAAATCCTTATATCCCCCCCTTTAAGTATCCTCTTTATCCTTTATCGCTGATCATAACCAACGAACGTGTGACAGCTGACAAATGCTTGGCATTTTCTTCTTCATTTTCCCCCAATTTAATTTATTCTTGAGGGTGCAGAGTGAAGCAGCACGGCTCTGTTTTTTAAATGTGGTTAAATATTTTTAAAAAGCTAAACAAATGATCCGGTAACCTCTGGAACCACTCCTTTCTGGTGGGCTGTCAGGAAGTTCACCTCAAGCCATTTTCAACCAATAACATAATCACAGAAACAAAAAAGCACAAAGCTTGGTTACAGCAGCCCCAAAGAAATTGTGGAAGTGGAGTTCTGACGTTTCGGGGGTTCATCACTTTTTTAAGATTTTGTCTTTAAGTAGAGTTACAAAATTACAAATACGTTTCTGACTTCTGTGGTTCTTTTCCACGTAACGTTGAAAATGAATTTTTGTTACACACAGCGGATCACAGCGCCCCCAGCCCATCCAGCAGTACACATCGCATTCCTCAGCCCAGTTTTCGTCTTACGCTGTGCATGTCGGCGAATCTATGCGGCGACTTAAAAAAAATGCTGCTATGCTGTCCTGCGACAGCTACCGATTTTTGGCCTGGAGTCGTCACTTTATAGAGTCTTATTGTCACTCCAAAGTCCCGTTACCTTTCTTTTCTATTTCTGAAAATGCAACTAAGGCGTGGCTTCCATCATAATTACGAGCTTCCATTTCAACAATGACACAACCGTAAGCGACAAAGCAAACCCCATAAACCACACGATGGCTAAAATAATTACTTTTCCAGTGAATGTGTATATGTATTCAATTTTAATGAAAATCACACATTTGAAAGAGCTTAACTGTCGTATAAATCACAGCAACTGCATCAACAGTAAAAAAAAGTATTTTCTTTGTTTCTTATCTGTTCTCTAATAATGAAGCCGTACCTTCGAGTGGCGATGTCCCTTCAATAAGCTCAAATCGTGATTTTTTTCCGCCACTTGACAGATTTGAAGAACGTCTAGTAGGTGCTCACTTGCGCACGCGCACCAAGTCTTGCCTCGCTGCAGTACTCGGCGCGGGCTCATACCAGCCTGCCAGCAACCCCGAAATATTAGAATATGGGCGTGGTATCTGACAAACACTGTAATGTAGGCGGAGAAGCGGTTGCAACTTCGGCAACCAATCATCCTCAGGGATTACTTTTCCTGCCTACGGCCACATTTGTTTACCGTTAATTGAAGGGGCAGCCAAAAATCGTGGTTCCAGCTTAATATAAGATTAAATTCATATTTACTGTCATTCGAATGAGTTTTGCACTGCATAGGTAAGGATTGTACAGGCAAAGTAATGTCGTGAAAAACAAGGTACTAAAGAAAATGGTTTATACACTGCATAATGTTGAAGTGGTATTATTCCTCCTTTATTTCTGCAGATCTCTTATTTATTAGAGGATCGCTAGCAGCCAGATCAAATGTGTGAAAGAATCCACCCTGGTTCATTGTACTGTTTTAACAACAACTGAACTTTGGAGTACCTGATGAAAACTCAGAAACATGTAAGGAACATAAAAATACCAGATAGACGGCGCATGGCCTAGGTGCAAAACACTAACCCAGTCAATTTCAGTCACTTAACATATGCGGCTGTATGTGGTTAAGCAGACAACACAGAAATGTGCCTGAAAGTTGTTGTTAGTGGAAGCAACCATCCATTTTCTAACCCAATTTTACAGTAGGAGAAATAAGTTTTCAACATGTCAACAATTTTCTCATTAAACATATTTCCGATGCAGCTGACCATTATATGTAGACCAGACATTGGTAATAATCCAATAAAACAACACAGCCAAAGAAACTGACAAAAAAAGTTACGTGCGATAATGTGGAGTGTATTCAATACGTTAACTGAAATTTTAATATTGGTTGGAGAATGCTTTATTTGCAATGACAGCTTTTAGGACATTAAACACGTCTCTCACTGTGTTCAGTTGGAATTTTGGCTTATTCATCTACACAGTCTTTAAATCTTCCTGATTCCATGGGGCCTGCTGGTGAATCTTGATCTTCAGTTCCTTCCACAAATGCTATATTGCAGTTTTTCCCAAACTCAGTCATGGGGACCCACTGTGGCTGCAGGTTTTTGTTCCAACCAGATTCATAATCAATGACAACACTTAATAACACTGATCTCATTTAATTAGCTAGTTTTTTTTTTGTTATTCTACATTCAGAAAAGTACAGTGGCGTGATTCTTAAATTTATAAGACATTTAGAAATATTTCTGCTTTTGCTCTAGATTTAAATGCTTAACTCTCTTTTGTTGATTACATTTTATTTTGCCCTTTCTCTGTGCAGTTTCCCCCCTTTGTTGTATCTTATTAATGACAATTAAAAACGAGCAGAGCAGACACCCAGGCAAACAACATTGAATCATGAAGGGCTACAACTACTTTAGCATCAGACCCACTAATTAGTAAATTATGGATTAATTAAACGATTAGAATACCTGGAAAAGTAGAATGACAATCAAGATGTAAATATTGTTAAAAAGAGCAAAATACATTATTACCATATAACTGCTTGGTACATTTTAATGTTTTTTTTTTTTTTTTTTACCAAACTTATGTTTTCTAGTTTCTATATTGTTCCCAAAACACAGAACTTGGGAAATAACAGTTCACTTATTAGGCCAGCAGTCCAATTAAAAACAGAAGCTGGTTGGAACATAACTTGCAAATACAGTGGGTCCCCAGGGCCAAGTTTGGGAAGCAACGCTCTATTGAGTTCAAGTCTGATGATTGACTGGGCCATTCCAACTGTTTTCATTCTCTGGAACCACTTGAGAGTCTTCTTTGCAGTACTTTACATCTTAAGTTTTCATGGAATACAGGAGTAGAGAAGGGTAAAATGCCTCCTGATTCAGGTTTCTTCAGTTCAATTGTGCTAAACCAACAGTAAATAAATGTGACTGCACACTTTTGTAATATATACCTTTCAAAAAAAAGTATTAAAGTCTTTGCTAATTCAAAGAATATATGATAGAACACAAATATAAACGATAGCAGGTGTACATTTCTTATTTTTTTTAATATACAGAATAAAAAAATTCAAATTCAATAGAATGAAGTTCATTTTTTCAATTCAATTTAATTTTATTGTCCCAGGAATAAAATTTTGATTGTCAGCAGATTTTTCAGGGAGACCATGATGTAACATTAAATACACAGCAATAAAGAACACATCTATCAAGCATAAACTTAGTGTAAGTAACTAATGCAGTAGCCAGAAATGATAGAGATCATATCTATCTATCTATTATAAAAAAAAAATCTTGCGATGAGGTGTGATCTTTGGAAGAGAGATCTTTTGAAGAGAGACAGAGACACTTTCATGTCCCATGAGACAGACAAGTCAGGTCTTACTTACATTCTTTGGAAGCAAGTCCCGTGATACACATGCAGAGCAGGTTAGAGATAATGGAAGTAGGAAAATTGTAAAGTCTCAAAAAAAATGAGAGTAAAGATTGCATAAGCGCAGACAAACGGAAAATATTACTCGGTGAAATAACGGAACAGCGAGAACAGATCGAATAGTGTTTGAGGATGTCTGTGGGACAAGAAGGTGCTGTACAGGCTTTTAAATGATCGTAATGCAGATTACACAGCACAGCAGGAGCAGCAAGCCAGCAGCTGCTCGAGTAAAGAGGAGGTAAAAAAAAACAACTGTTATTTGTTATTGTTCGGCTGTTTCTTTGCAGCCTTTGGCGATTTTCACAAAGCGTTCCACTCAGTTGATCGAGCTGTCCTGTGGGACATCCTGAGGATTCGCGGGATCCCCTCGAGGTTGCTGTATATCATGGCCGGCCTGTACACTGGTACTGTGAGTGCTGTGCAGAGTGGAGGCAGGACCTCTGCGCTTTTCCCAGTTGATTCTGGGGTTCGTCAGGGGTGTGTTCTTGCTCCTACTCTGTTCAATGCTTGTATGGACTGGGTGTTGGGCAAGGTTGTGGGGTCCAGCGGCTGTGGGGCATCTGTTGGTGAAGAAAGGTTCACGGATCTTGACTTTGCTGACGATGCTGTGATCTTCACGGAGTCAATGGAGGCCCTTGAGCCCTCGGACCAGACGCCAGACACCAGATAAAAGTCCAATTATTATTTATTTTATAATAATAATGTGCACCAAGCACCCTCCACTCCACAATACTCATAGGTAAACAATTCAGTTCTCAATAATCAATAATCCTCCATTCCCGGACGCGTTGCCACCCTACCCCCCGACTCAGCTCGTCCGTCTGGGATTTCCCAGAGTCCTTTATAGTCCATGACCCGGAAGTGCTTCTGAGCCCTCAGTCCATGTGATTATCCAGCACTTCCGGGTCAGGTAAAAACTCCTCTTCTTCAACCCAGAAGCACGTCATTTCCTCTGTCCATGTGACTGGGACGGGCTGTAGTGAAAACATAAGTCTCTGGGCCTCCCTGCTGCGGCCCCGACATTATCCAGCAGGGCTGTACAGGAAAACTCCAATGTCCATGATGCCCTGCTGGAATTCGGGGCACCTCCATGCTGTAGGAAGGGCTTCATCTGGCGGCCTGGGGGTATTGGCCGGGATGAATGGCCGGCCATATATCACAATATATACAATATAATAAAACACTACAGTTTGCGTGTGTGTGTGATGTCTGAACTTGAAAAGTATGCACTACGCATATGACACATTTCAGATAGGTAAGGAAGCAACTCTGCCGAGGGCATACACTGATGTGCTTCCGTTTTGTGGCAGTAAGTTTCATTTAACTATACACTCTTAAAAATCACGGTTCTTTAATGGCATTTTATTTTTCTTTACTAGGGTGTATGGTTCCTTATAGAACCAATAATTGACAAAGCATCATTTCATTATGGGAAAGGTTCTTTACATACAGTATGAAGTTGGTTCTTTGCGCTTTGAAAAACTTCCTAATATGTAGAAAAAAACCCAAAAATCTTTAATGAATGGTACACTAAACAGCTGAACACTAACATATTATAAACACATGGATTTAGCCTGTGTTACTGAATGCAGCAAAAGTCCTTTTAAAATCATACACTGACTGGTATTTCACAAATCTGTTACCATCTATTGGTTATTTACTGTATGGAGCCTTTTACAGATCTAAACAAATAAAGGTTCTCTATGGAACCTTCATGTGGATGGGTCTTTTGGGAACCAAAAAGGTTCCCCTATGGTATTGCTCTAAACACAAACTCTGGCACCTTTAATTTTAAGACTGTATGATGTTACGTATTTAGTCCAATGTAGCTATATAAATTAAGATTACCTGATATCACATGTCTACTGTCTTAACTCCCATAAATATTCGTTAATAATTATCTTTTTGAAATATTTGAGTAACATTTACTGCATACAGCCACTATGTTAAAGTTTAGTGTAATCACATCACGCCAGAAAAGAAATCACATTGTGAAGACGCCCTATAGGGGGTTTGATCTTCTGTCCCGTTACCCATGTATGTGTTTTGATCGACCTGATCACAAGTGAATTTACAGTACACCTTTTTTCCTTTTTTTCAATTGTTATACGATTGTGTGTGCGAGGGGCTCGTATCAGGTGCCTGATCTGATGCTAGACTTTCTCTGATTAAATGGTAATTGTGCCAGTTGTGCCACATTTGTACATATGTGTGCATTTGTTTTTACCTTTTTTGTTTTTTTTTAATGTCCCACGTTAATCCTCCACTCAATATTCTGCAAATTACCAACAGAGAACGCTTAGTATGACGACCAAAGCATGCACACTTTCATCCGTAATGCACCTTATTTTCTGTCCTTAGATTTGTCCCCTACGTATCTATGGTCGGATTAAGACCTTTAGAGGACCTAAGTACTTAAAAGATTGTTAGTCAGTCAGTCATTTTCCATCCTGCTATATCCTAACACAGGTTCACGGGGGTCTGCTGGAGCCAATCCCAGCCAGCACAGGGCGTAAAGCAGGAAGAAACCCCAGGTAGGGCGCCAGCCCAACACAGGGCACACACACCAAGCACAATTTATGATTGCCAGTACACCTAACCTGCATGTCTTTGGATTGTGGGAGGAAACCCATGCAGACATGGGGAGAACATGCAAACTCCACGCAGGGAGGACCCGGGAAGCAAACCCAGGTCTCCTAGCTGCATGGCAGCAGCGCTCCCCACTTCGCCATCGTGTCGCCCCAGTCCAGAATCATACTCTGGAAATGACCCGCTACCTACTGCAGCCAGGTGTTACATGGGCATCCCCTTGGCCTGGTCCAACAGCAAGGATACTCAACAATGAGGATAACTGGATCACCCTCAGGGGAATCGCGCCACATGGCCATAGTGCCATAACTGACGCTCCCTCACAATGCAGGTAATGTGCGTCTTTTGGGACTCCATGAACAACGCAAAGTCAAACCAACGGTACCCAAGGATTCTCCAAAGAGACACAGTACCAAAGGAGTCCAGTCTTTGTCTCAGGTCACTGGATAGCGTCCAAGTCTTGCAACCATATAGCAAGGCAGGAAGCACCAGGACTGAAGACTTGGACCTTCGTCCTTTTGCTGAGATATCAGGAGCGCCACACATCCCTTTCCAGCGACCTCATGACCCTCCATGTTCTCCCAATCCGTCTACTGACTTCATAGGAAGAGTCACCAGAGACATGAATGTCGCTGTGGAGGTAAGTAAACCTCTCAACAAGGTCGACACTCTCTTCCGCAAACAGACACACTGCTGATGGCTGTGCCCAAGAGGTCATTAAAGACCTGGATCTTGGTTTTTATTCAGGACACTCACCAGCCCAGACACTCAGACTCCTTGCTCAGTCTTTCGAGTGCCCCGATCAGAGCCTCCATTGACTCAGTGAAGATCACAACATCGCCAGTAAAGTCAAGATCAGTGAATCTTTCTTCTCCAACATAGGGCCCCACAGCCACTGGACAATTTAGGGTCGCCAATGCACCTAACCTGAATGTCTTTGGACTGTGGGAGGAAACCCACGCAGACATGGGGAGAACATGAAAACTCCACGCCTAGGAAACCTAGGTCTCCTAACTGCGAGGCAGCAACACTACCACTGTGCCACCGTGCTGCCCTAAAAGACTGTGGTGCCCCCATATACAGTACTGTGCAAAAGTTTTAGGCAGGTGTAAAAAAATGCTGTAAACAAAGAATGCTTTCAGAAATATAAATAATGATTGTTTATTGTTATCAATTTACAAAATGCAAAGTGAGCGAACAAAAGAAAAATCTAAATCAAATCAATATTTGGTGTTACAGTACTACCTTTTGCCTTCAAACCAGCATCAATTCTTATAGGTACACTTGCACAAAGTCAGGGATTTTGTAGGATTATAGTCAGGTGTCTGATCAACCAATTCTACCAAACAGGTGCTAATGATCATCAATGTCACACGTAGGTTGAAACACAGCCATTAACTGAAACAGAAACAGCTGTGTAGGAGGCTTAAAACTGGGTGAGGAACAGCCAAACTCTTCTACCAAGGTGAGGTTGTGGAAGACAGTTTCATGTCATGGCAAGATTGAGCACAGCAACAAGAAACAATGTAGTTATACTGCATCAGCAAGGTCTCTCCCAGACAAAGATTTCAAAGCAGACTTGGGTTTCAAGATGTGCTGTTCAAGCTCTTTTGAAAAAGCACAAAGAAACGGGCAACGTTTGAGGATCGTAGACGCAGTGGTCGGCCAAGGAAACTTAGTGCAGCAGATGAAAGACACATCAAGCTTATTACCCTTCAAAATTGGAAGATGTCCAGCAGTGCCATCAGCTCAGAACTGGCAGAAACCAGTGGGACCCAGGTACACCTATCTACTGTCCAGAGAAGTCTGGCCAGAAGTGGTCTTCATGGAAGAGTTACAGCCAAAAAGCCATACCTCCAATGTGGAAACAAGGCCAAGCGACTCAAGTATGCATGAAAACAGGAACTGGGGTGCAGAGAAATGGCAGCAGGTGCTCTGGACTGATGAGTCAAAATTTGAAATATTTGGCTGTAGCAGAAGGCAGTTTGTTCGTCGAAGGGCTGGAGAGTGGTACAATAATGAGTGTCTGCAGGCAACAGTGAAGCATGGTGGAGATTCCTTGAACGTTTGGGGCTGCAGTTCTGCAAATGGAGTTGGAGTTTTGGTCAGGATTAATGGTGTTCTCAATGCTGAGAAATACAGGCAGATACTTATCCATCATGCAATACCATCAGGGAGGCGTATGATTGGCCCCAAATTTATTCTGCAGCAGGACAATGACCCCAAACATACAGCCAAAGTCATTAAGAACTATCTTCAGCGTAAAGAAGAACAAGAAGTCCTGGAAGTGATGGTATGGCCCCCACAGAGCCCTGATCTCAACATCATCGAGTGTGTCTGGGATTACATGAAGAGACAGAAGGATGTGAGGAAGCCTACATCCACAGAAGATCTGTGGTTAGTTCTCCAAGATGTTTGGAACAACCTACCAGCCGAGTTCCTTCAAAAACCGTGTGCAAGTGTACCTAGAAGAATTGATGCTGTTTTGAAGGCAAAGGGTGGTCACACCAAATATTGATTTGATTTAGATTTCTCTTTTGTTCATTCACTGCATTTTGTTGATTGATGAAAATAAATGATTAACACTTCCATTTTTGAAAGCATTCTTTGTTTACAGCATTTTTTCACACCTGCCTAAAACTTTTGCACAGTACTGTATATTTACTTGAAAATATAAACAATAATAAACCGTAAATATATATACTATATATATATATATATATATACTGTATATATATTTCGAAAATAAACAAAACAAGCGTGCAAGATAGGCAACAATATTTATTTTGCAGTTTTGCACCACATGGTCCATGGTAAATCACGGAAAATTTCTGTGGTATACCCCCCTTCCCTTGATGCCCTGATCAGGTACTTATTTTGCTTAATAGTTAAACCATCCATCGCATTAATACCTAATGGGAACCGTTCTAAAGGGTCTCGGCCAGGTTCGTTTGGTTCGCACCCGAGTGCGACTGGGGTGTTCACATCTATAAACGAACCGGACTTTCGGTAGAAATCGTACCACAGCTCAAAAAAACGGGTCCAAACGAACTAGGTGTGTGAACGCCGTAAGAAACATCTGTCCAAAAAGAGCTGGCAAATACAAACTGAGAAAAGTAGCATTCAATAAATTCTGAAGCTAATTTATTGAACATCCAAGCATTGCTTATATGAAAGAATCTGCTTAGTATTTTATTAGCCAGACTGTATCTGTGCACTATTAAAAAAGAAACCATCTAACGGCTGTGAGAACACGCAAAAGCCTAAGGTGTGTTTCTGTAGCGCAGACAGAAATCGGTTCCTGGATGACCACCCCCAACCCGAAATTGGAGAAAGCCGCTTGGAAAAAGTGTTACACCGTCGCATAACAACAACGAAAAATATTTCGACTGATTAAAGAAAGGCAACAGTCGCCCAATTCAGGTTTCTCCCGTCCACTTCCGCGTACCATAAATCACTGTGACCACACGCGCGCTTTTCAGTAAGCGCGTCACTCTGTTGGCTCTTTAGATTCTTATTAGGCGGGAGTCATGACAGAGGAGGGCACGTGATGCAAGGTCGCGCGAGATACGACTAGATATAACCGTGTGAGCTTCCCGGGGTGTGTTAGGAAGATACACGTGTTGTATTGTAAGTAACGTTTTATTACAATTACTTCTCGGTTTAGTAAGCAGACATTACAATGGAAATTTGTATTTTCATTTTGAAAACTTGGGACCCGGGTCCTCTTCTAACCCCGCTTAACCAAAGGAAGTGCATCAAACCGCCGTTACCTGCAAGCCGACCCTGACTCGAATGAACGACGCGACGTCCGAGGTCTATCTAGGGATTGTGGTCTGTCCGCATTGCAGTGGAGGCTCTTGTACAGGAAGCGGACTCCACTTGGTTGTTTCACAATAATTAATATTAGGTATACAGTATATAATAGGTTTCACATTTCTGTTATCATTTTAGCCCAAAAATAGTGACCTAACATCAGGGACCTATTTTATTGACATTAAGGTTAGTGTTTGGGCAAGGGGAAGGCCGTCTCAAGTGGCGTCCGCTTTCTGAACAAGACCCGAAGTGGACTTAATAACGTAAAAACTGTGACATTAGGTCTGGGTGAGATACTAGGACATGCTAATTATTAGTTAACCTGACGAGCTTGACAGGTGGAATGGCCACTGGTTTGTGTTCAGATATCATTTACACACGTTTACCTTTGCGCACATATAGATTAGTTGACCCATCCATCACATGACAGTATTTGACACTGTTTAGGCATTAAAGGTAATATGACAATTTGTGGATGTAGCGCTGTCGTTTGCCCTGTAGCTTCATGGATCCACCGTCGTGGGTTTGAACGATGTGTGCGCTTTACATATTCTCCCCATGCAGATGAATTTTTCTTTTGTCTATTATGATTGTTCTCCCACATCACCAAAGACGTGTAAGTTAGGTTAATTGGTCATTCTATTGTGTAAGTAGACCCAGTGATGAACAGGTGTATTCTTCTAGGTAGTTTTCTGCCTTGTTCCCAATGCTGCCTTGATACAGGTGCTGCTCCAAACTGTATCCAGCAAAAACAGACCCAGAATCTGGATTAGTTAGGTTTGATGTGTGTTATAAAAATATCAATTGTACTGGATGTGAAACTAATTGAGTCTTTAACATGCAACACAATTGTACAAAAGGAGGCATGTTTCTTTTTATTTGTTTTGTTAACTCCAAATAATGTGTACATTTATTACTGTAGCTTTGCTTACCTGTCAGCTAGAGTTAATAGGGCAAGAGTTGTTTTTACATGTATTCTGTGTACCTTCAGTGTTGTTCGTATTCGTTTCCTTGGTATCCTGGTGTGCCTCAACCTCATGCATGGTGCTTTCCCTCTTAAACTTGATCCCATAAAGCATGCTTCTTAGGCTTTTGTCATTTTGAGGCATCTTGCTTGCCTCATGTCTGTTTTTTGACTATCAGTGATGGTGGCAGGGTCAGCTCTTACCCTTTTGCCTAGTCAAAGAAAAAGGCTAATTTTGTGCCCAAACCACAGAGTCGTGAAGGCAAGAAACATTGTCCAGAAGCAGAAAAGAGGTGGTTGCCAGGTTTTCCTGCCACTTTTGCCTGACTAACTTCCACAAACACCAAAGCAAATCACTGCAACTATCGACTAGTTATGTGTATCTCAGCATCATAAAAAAATTGCGTGATGGCAGATATGATTCAAACTTCTTGAATTCGTTGTAGGGAATTTTATTTAGCATACCCAAGAGATGGAAATTTTAAATAGGTACTTATTCAACCCTGACTTTAAAGTTCATATTTTACATTTTTTTGTTTTGTTCACCTCTATTCTAATAATGGCCATCCAGCTATTTTTAAAAATTAGAATTAATCATGTAACTGATAGGTGTCAATTATTATTTAATAGTGAAACAGATTTCATCTTATCAGAAAGTATTTATTAGAGACAAAAGATTGTTACAGATGTAAACTTTTTATCAACATGAATTTTATTTTATTGTGTCTATAATTAAATGTTCTTGCATTTTTTTTACAAATTTAAGTTTACATTATACATGTTTGGAACTGGGTGTTTAATTTGAAATAACTCCAAAGTTTTTATAGTCTTAAAACATAAATAGAAGCACAAAATGTTACCAGTGCGTCATATTAAAAAGTGTCATTTAAAAAGAACTGGGCAATATTGATAACAATATAGCTGGTCACATTTTAAAAGCTAAATTAGCAAACAGCAAACCTTAATTTATTCTGTTTAGTTAATTACAACCATGTTACGACTGTAAGCCATAAAACAATTTATTTTTATGTCATGTGCTATCTATCCAGTTGTAGCAATTTGTTAAGAATTGTACCCATCTTTGGAGTGGTGTCAGACTTAGCAAACTGGACTACCTTTAGGTCATCATGAGTGGTATTTCTTTTTCTTTGGGACTGATGATCATTGAATTTGCACATTAATACGGTGCAAACCGGAGCGCACACTGCCAAAGCAATGGGTGGCCTACTGTTACCCAATCACTACCAGCTTCTTGCTGGTACTGGTTTAATAGCACAGTAATACATCAAGGAGATCAGTACCCTGTTTACTGACATTGTCAAGCAGTGGTGCGTTTCTCGAAAACGACCAATTTTAGTGAATAATGAATATCATAGGTAAAGAATGAGTGAGTTTTACAATTGTTTCCTGAGGGCCTTCATTATTCAACATTTAATGAGTTTAAAGTACTTCTGTGTTGGACTCCTCCAAAGTGTCCACGTCAGTAAAAGCAGACTGTTGATAACAGGAACATTGATCCCAAATATAGCTTTTAAATATATATTGTCACACCAGACATGTGTAAATGTTAAAAGAAAAAAAAGTAGAAAAATCAATTAACATTCAAATAGCACAGCTTAAATTAAAATTTTGCCTAATAGGTAAAATAAATTTAACCTGTTAGTTGAAAATCTATAAAAGGGCTCTAAATCTGACGTGGTTTCCTTGACAAAGAACAATGCCAAACATTGTCTGGGAAAAAAAACAACCCTTCACAGAAGAAGCTCTCCCCAGCCACAGTTTTGGAGATTCAACACTTGATGTTGGCAGATATTCCCAAAAAAGATACCCGTTATCTTCCTTGTCATCGTACATTGATATAATCATCATGTTTACTCCTAGGCCATAAGGTCTGTAAAAGTCTGTGATGGTCGGTTGCATACCCCATGGACATTTAACCCTTATCAACAGGTATTTTAGTGTCATGCAAGTCATTGCATTATTTTTATTATTATTTCCTTATTTGGCTGACACATTTATCCAAGGCAGCTTACAAGATAACACACAACTGGTTACATTTCTTTTGCTTTTCCAAATGGAGCACAGGCAGGGGAAGTGAATTACTCATGGTCACACAGTGTTAATAGCAGGACTTGGGCCAACAACATCAGTTCTTATTGCTTGCATGGGGCAATAGTAATCTGGTCCCTAAATGCACCGATTTGGACACAGAAGCCTTGCTTAGGCCAAGTGCATCACCGATGGTCAGCAGGACATAAATATGAAGCAGTTGAAAGCTGTCGGCTGCTGTACACTGGGACTTGAGGACAAAATTCCCAGTATAGTGCCTTTCGAGAAATGAACCCAGGTCATCTTCTCAGGAATGCCTATGTGACATTGGCACTATCACCTTCCATACTGGAGAACTTTCAGAAGCCACATAATGGCACCTGTATGACTCAATGCTGAACGGTGCATAGCTGATTAGATTGTCTACTATAGGGTTCTTATTGGATACTAATGACCCCCATGTATCACACATTCTGAACCAATAAATTCCTCCTTTGCTCTGATTTACTGAATCGTTTCAGTCTTTCTTGTCACCCGTTTTGTATGCCAGTTTTTATGCAACTTAGACCAATACTTAAGGGAGAAAATATACAGTATTTAGTCATATACTGTTAAACTGATACTCCTCTAAAGTGTTTCCTAGAATGGCCATGTATGTTTGCTAAAATAATTAATCATAATGAGTAGAAATATATATTATTGCTACTGGTAAGACAACTGTAACATATTAATGCATGTACACAGTAGCCTTGATTTCTTAGGGGTAAGAAAAACCTCTTTTCCATTTCAGGGTGTTGATGAAGGTAAGAAAACTCAAAGCATGACATTATGTTTCATGATTGACCATTACCTTTAAACATTTTATTGTAACAAATGTACAGCGTGTAATAGTCCTGAATACTTTTTTTAAGAGATTAGGTTTTTGCCTTCTACACTTTGACATCAGCCTGTATATAGTGTTTCAAACAGAATTATAAATCATACCATGTCTTGGTTGTTTTAATACATTATTTCCTTTCAGTGGCATGAACTAGCATTAACTTGTTATGAATCATAGATATATCTGATTATATTACCTTGTTTTGGCAAATGTAACAGAATGCCCATCTCACAAAGAAATTGGTAACAGGAGCAAGAAAACCAACATGTAAGCTTGTTTTGTATGAGAGTTATAATTCATTACAAATTGAAGGAACCAAGAAATTTGGGATACTAAAAGGACTCTGAGTAAAAAAATGTTACTTTGGATGCATCCAATGGGAGTTATTACAGACACAAACAGAAAGTGTTGCATTAAGTTATGCAGATATTTTCCAAGTTCCTGCAAAGATTATACAGCTTCTAAAGTGCCAAAGCAAGATGCAACCTCACGTTCTGCTGAGAAGACGTGACTGCCTTCCCCAAAGAATGAAAGTCAGTGAGACTATGTTAGGGGTACAGGTAAAAGAGAAGGAGAGAGAGACAGATATAGCAGGGCTTTCATTAAATTTCCTTCCCGGTTTAGGAACAGGGAACAAAATAATGTTTTATATATTTAGGATGGGGGTATGGGTGGCAAGTGTGTGTAGCAAGGATTGTATAGGAAGTTATGGGTAGGTCTGGCATAGATGAACAGATACAACACAAATATTAACAGAGGGTGCAGACCTATAAATACCTGGGAGTGCAGCTGAATGATAAACTGGACTGGACTGCCAATACTGATGCTCTGTGTAAGAAAGGACAGAGCCGACTATACTTCCTTAGAAGGCTGGCGTCCTTCAACATCTGCAATAACATACTGCAGATGTTTTATCAGATGGTTGTGGCGAGCGCCCTCTTCTATGCGGTGGTGTGCTGGGGAGGCAGCATAAAGAAGAGGGACGCCTCACGCCTGGACAAACTGGTGAGGAAGGCAGGCTCTATTGTAGGCACGGAGCTGGACAGCTTGACATCCGTGGCAGAGTGACAGGCACTGAGCAGGCTCCTGTCAATCATGGAGAATCCACTGCATTCACTAAACAATATCATCTCCAGACAGAGGAGCAGCTTCAGCGACAGACTGCTGTCACCATCCTGCTCCACTGACAGACTGAGGAGATCGTTCCTCCCCCACACTATGCGACTCTTCAATTCCACTCGGGGGGGTAAACGTTAACATTATACAAAGTTATTGTTTGTCTGTATACCTGCATTGTTATCACTCTTCAATGTAATATTTTCTTTATCAGTATGCTGCTGCTGGAGTATGTGAATTTCCCCTTGGGATTAATAAAGTGTCTGTCTGTCTGTCTATCTTAATTTCTGTCCACATAACCCATGACCTTCCTATTCTAAGGACAATGCCTAAGAGAAGCTCCAAAATGAAAAAAAGTCTATCACTCTAGAATGACAATTTCCTAGTCTTGTGTTGGTGATTCATATCCCCTAAGACTTTTAACAGGGTTTTGGCACTAAACTATCCAATACAGCTGAAGGGCAGCTCATGTAGCAGTTGGCCTAGCCAGCCAAACAGGGGTAATCAGTAGGTAAGGAACATGCCTAGTACAGTCTGTATTATGCACATTAAGTTTGTATTTGTAACTGAAGTGTCCCTGTAAATGACAGGGTGTAAACTGCCAACACAAGGTAGTATGCCACATTTGTTTTGAGCACTTAGGATACATGTTCTGTTGACACCGAACTTGGAGCAGGCATAAAATCAGGGACGTTCACTCAAGTATTATGTGGCAGAAACTTGTCCCAACACAAAATAGTTGGCACGCAACTATAGTGAATATTAAAGACAGGTTTCATTTGTTTTCTAGTACTTCGATACTTTTGTGGTCTGTATATGGTCAAACCTAATGTTTTTTGATAAGTATGTTGATGTTTTTTCACTTTTTTGCTTAATTAATTTAAAACACAAGAGTTCCCCATAACACGTTACAGCATTTGTTGTATATTTGAAAAAGTGCATTAGCTTATATATTCATTTTTTAAATGTGAAAAAAACATGCCATTGTGGAAGGAAATAATACACTGAGCACTTCCAGGAAAGGTGAACACATTTAATATACAAAGAATAGGAGAACTGAAAAAATAACACTGTACCTTTTTGTTCTTACCAAAATGAAAAAGTTGACCTCCCAAAATAACATTATTTGTGAACAATTGCGCATTATTTCTGCACTTTTGGCAATACTGTAGTTTAATTACTATGAGATCTTGAAATCTTTTTGCCTGAAGGTTGTACATTGTCTACTATGTTTTTTAATATCAAAAAAATCTATGAGCATATTGCAGAATTCCTTGGAGTTGTATTGTTGCATGTCACTGTATTTTGTACTCTGAACACGATTGAAAACATTTTCAAATTAATTAATTACAAAATAAATAAATACATCAATGTATTGTTACTTTACACCAACAATTATATATTAATTGAGTGAAGTGGTCAGTGACATACATTTGGGAAAACTGAAACAGAAAATGTGGTCCAGTCTGCAAGTAGCTGAATATTAAACTAAATTCTTAAGAAACTGTGAATTGACAGGATGAAAAAATCAAGCTAGCCATTTTTTTTATTTCTACTAGCCTACTTAAATTTGTCTTTCTCACATTGTCACAAATAATGAACAAACTGATTTGACAATGTTTCACAAAATTACAGTTCTAGACAGCTGTTAATTCTTATAATGTAAGCCCTTTAAAATGTCCTAGTTCTGAATAACACATTAAGGGTTTAAGCTAAATGATATTACTGAATTGTGTAAAATGAGGAGACAACACTTAGTTTCAAGTGCAATATGACAACTGCATCTTTTTAGTTGGGCATTAACACCATTATAAGCACATCTTTGATATTATTGTTGATACTTGCCTTCTAACACACAAAAATTGCACATGACAGTTAATGGAAGGAAGAAAACAATGACATACCAAGGGTGGTCTGTGTAAAAACAAATCATTTTGTTCAGTGTACTTTTATTTAATTAAACATTTAGTATTACATTATTTTAGGAACAAATAGAACAGACTAAAGGTGTTGAGCACCATTTCAATTGACCAGAAGGTTTAATTCTTCTTTTATTGTACATTTCTCTTTTTATAATAAAATATGTTGATACAGTACAGTATTGGGTGATATAAAAAGACACCCATAAACCAAAGAACAATTTAGCACCTCTAGTCAAACTGACTTTGGTCTATTAGAGTAAAATGAAATATAAACAAAAAGCTCAGGTATGTGGAAGGGTGAAGCATGCAAACTTCAATTGCAAGGCACTTGAACCAAGAATCAAACCTGGCATTAAAGAGCTGGGATGCTGCACTGCTGCTGATCTGTCTGGTTTCTTATAATAGCAGATGTGGCAACACTATTGCTATGCACCTTTCACAACAGCGAAGAAGTGAGAAGAAAACAGAATATTCCTTAAGTAAACATAAGGACTGCCCAAAGTATCAAAATGTGGATATTGGCATAATCAATAAATGCAAAAATGTTTAGGAACAAAAATCGAAATGATTATCACCCAAAAAATGTTTATTACTTCAGCCCATTTAAAAAAACAACAAAACAAACAGTAATATAATGCAAACCAAATGACATTCCCACGCATATGCATGTTTAAAAGTAGTGGTTATGTAGGGATCTAATAAAATGTTGCTTTATCCTCAAATTAAATTTGTATCAGCAATTCCCCTGGTTAGTCCTCTAGATCAATGTAAGGCTGATCCACTGTAACAAAAGAAAGATGGGAAAAAATTAACATACTTTAGTTTTTAGAACGGTCCTCTTACATTTCAGTATTGTATGAGTTAGGTTATTGAGCAGTTCTAAAACAGGCAGATGTACATGAAATGAACCTGCAAAGGACTGGCACCTCACCCAGAGTTAGTTTCTGGGTGATGCCCACCGTTGCCTGACCATGAATTAGATTAAGAAGCTCTGAGAATGTCATGAACAGGTTTCAGAAAATATTTTTGTAAAACCCTGTTTCTGCTTATCATAATCAATTAAACAGTCTTTATTTGATATGCACCCTTTATACAGCACAATAACAGAAGCCTTTCATAAGTGTAAGAGACCTTAAAATCTGCAGCCAAAATTTAGTAGATATACTGCATAAGTATTGACTGAGGCAAGCAACAAATTTAATTTGCAACAACCATTCATTAACTGAATCCACTTCTTCCACTACAGAGAAAGAAGCAGCAGAACAGACGAGGCAGGAGAAAACCTGGATAACACACAAGTTCACAACAGTACATTTCACACACTGACGCACACTGGGTCAGTTTAGTGTTTAAATCTGCATAACATTGGGATGGAAACCAAAGTGTATGGTTAATCTACTCCTGAATATGAAAAATCATCAATGGGAGTCCCTGGTTAGCAATTGAAGCTAAGTCTATGGCACTATGAAGCAGTCTACTCAATGCCCACTCAAATTGCAAAAATGCAAGTAGAAAGCATTGAAAAAAAAACAGTATAAACATTTAAAGTAGCTTTTATTTCCTGAGAAAATATCTCTTGTTGCATCGGTCTGGATAACTGATAACAGTCTGGAGGTTTAGAAGAATCTTAAAATCTGATTTAAGTCATGTTCAGTGGAATACATTTTAACTTAAATAGCAAATCCCTTGTCATAGTACAAAGCTGTCTGTCTCTCTTTTGTGAACAAAGAGCAGCTGAAAATCTCTGAGGGCTGAAGGAGTAGATGGATAAAATTATGCAAGCCTGACTGAATGGAAGATATCAAAGTGGTAATTTAGTGAAGGAACTGTTGTTTTTTCTTAATCTTCCCTTTTACAGGTATAGTGGATTTTATGTGAAGTGATAAGAACTGCTGCGTCACAAGTTCAGTGAACTAAGTCTGAATCCCTAATTTCAGCTGAAAGTTGAGAGTCTGATTATCACTATAGTGGTAGTATAAGAGAAAATTCTAATTTAAGAGGCCATTACTTTACCTGGAAAAAGTTTAGCTCCACAGTTCCATTCTTTGCACTGTCCAGATGTTGAAAGATTCCTATGATAAAACACAATTTTGGTATCAGTGACATTTTTAACATTTTAGCGTCATAAAAAATTATGCATGTCCTCATGAAACAACTTTGCTTGCCAGTGCACTGATTGCATTGCAGTTATTCTTTAAAGAAACACAAAGAAGGTACATTTTATTTGAAATATCTTGAATAGATCATACTGTACACATTTTTAAAATTTCAGAAACTCACAATGGAATGCATTACTGAATTTTCAAAGTCATCTATATTAAAAGAGAGAAACATTCTGTGTGAATTTTACAAATTAGTTTACTGTTTCAAATTTACCTTGAGAGAGGTTATTTCAGTTTGTCTATTTTGTGTAGTTTCCTTTTTAATTTATCCAGTTGCCGCTCCTTATAGCAAAACAGATTCCCAATAAAGGTTAGTGAAATGCCTGCCGAGTACCCCAGATAACGGAGGCTTTATACCTGATGCAGCCTATATAAGCAATAGCAGTAACTTAATTGTACCGACTCACTTATCATGCTGCTTGAATCATGCCAAGTAAGCAACATATTTGTTACCATAAAAGTAAAAAATACAAGCAAGGAAAGCAAAAAGTCACTTTAACTTATCTAGAAATTTAATAAAATAGGAGAGGAGCTATGCAAGCATGGTTCTGTAAACACTGAGTGAATATACTGTACATATACCTGTTTTTTACATTACACCAAAAACATCCTCATGGCTGCATTAGTTGCAGATTATAGTACTTCAATATATAACTAACACTATGTAATTTATAGGCAAAGCAACACAGTGACCTGCTATTATATATACTGTATTGCTATTATATATATTCCATTGCAGCCAACAAGTTTAGCTTGAATCAACAGATTTTAATTCTCCAGTGGATACTTATTTAAAAATGCTTATGCTTAGGAAATAAAGTATAAACTACATATAGCCATAAAACATTTACAACCAATAAATAACAATAGATAGATAGATGTAGCTTTATTTGTCCTCATGGGAAAATTTGGCCTTTTACTGAAGATCTTTAAATAAATAAATAAATAAATGCACACACACTTTGGTCTGAACACACACCAGAATGGATGTCACAGTCACAGTGAGGCATTATGTGGGCATATTGCTGTTGGTATAAAGGAATACCAGTAGCGTTTCTTGACACACTTATGCTGAATAATTTGTTGACTGAAAGCCCTCAGTGTTAGTGTGTCAGAGTGAGGATATGTGCAAAAAGTGCAATTTTTACATTACCTAAGGTGAAACCCGGTGTCTGTGAAATTCCATTTCAGCCACCACAAACCTACTTGGGCTTAAGTTTTTAACAACATGATGTTGTAAAAGGCTATTACCAAACAAAAATGTATCATGTGTACTATGCTAATATATGGAATTACATTTTATTATTAGAGTTATTTTGACCTGACTTTTTGTTACAAAAATAATAAACAGACAAAAATGTGGGACATGTCTCTTACATAAGTAAATAAAAAAAAAAGAAAATATTCAAGCTTTCAAAGCAGTTGAGTAAGCCCCCAAACACACCTTTTCTTTTATCAAATTTCTCCTGTTTTTTTAAAGCTGTCTTTTTTTCAGCTCTTGTTTTTCCCTCTATTTCTACGGTCTCTTAATATCTTTATCCCTTCCAAGCCCACTGCTGCTGTCTACCTGGAAGTGCACATGGGTGCCACATTTTTTAAAACTTTAAAACCAGATATTGTAACACTGAATAGAAACTAATTACAGGGGCAGTATTTGTAGACCTTTCCACTGCCTATGATACAGTGAACCACAGAGCACTTCTTTTGAAATTTGCTAGAACCATACAAAACAGTCCATTAGTTCATATAATCGAGTCACTACTGGTCAACAGAAGGTTCTACGTAGAAATGGACGGTAAAAAGAGTCGCTGGAGGAATCAGAAAAATGGACTTCTTCAAGGTTCAGTGCTGGCTCCTGTTCTGTTCAATATCTATACCAACGACCAGCCTGT
Source organism: Erpetoichthys calabaricus (assembly GCF_900747795.2). Classification (NCBI taxonomy): domain Eukaryota; kingdom Metazoa; phylum Chordata; class Cladistia; order Polypteriformes; family Polypteridae; genus Erpetoichthys; species Erpetoichthys calabaricus. The sequence goes on along the minus strand of NC_041408.2, from coordinate 76,896,231 downwards.
GTTCACCAACATTAGGAGGCTCATTTATGCGGATGATCTCTGCTTAGCCTCCCAGTCTGTTTCCTTCCAAGATATCCAAAAGAGACTTACCAATGCCCTCAACAACCTCTCAGAGTATTACACTAAATTGTTCCTTAATGCCAACCCAGGGAAGACACAGATCTGTACATCTTAACAATAGACAATCAAACACAACTCTAGAGATTAGGTGGAATAACGAAGTACTGAAGAACACCAAACATCCTGTTTACTTAGGCATCACTCTGGACAGGACACTGTCTTTTAAAGAACATTTTTTTAAACTCAAAAAGAAGATATCCAGCAGGAATAATCTCCTTAGCAAGCTAGCAAACAGATCCTGGGAAGCAGACCCTAAGACCCTGCGGTCAATGGCCATGGCACTCTGTTATTCAACAGCAGTGTATTGTGCACCAGTGTGGGCTAGGTCAACCCATGCCAACCAGGTTGACCCCGAGCTAAATAGTGCATGCCGAATCATCACCGGCACATTGCGAACAACGTGCCTTCCTGCTTTATACAGGCTGGCCGGAATTGCACCTCCCCATATACGACAAGAAAGTAGTTCAAGAGTAGAAAGGTTCAAGCAACTGATGGACTCCAGACACCCACTTCACCATCACCAGGAGGTAAATCACCGACTACCTTCTCGTCGGAGTTTCGCCACAGTGGAACCCCTTAATCCAAAGCAGTCCACAAAACATAGGCTCGAGAGGTGGCGAGAGACTGACTGTAGCCCTCCCAATGAATCTCTTCCTACACCTCAAGAACATCTACCCAATGGAACATCCCTCTCTAGGAAAGACTGGGTCACGCTTAACCAAACTAGGTCAAAGGTGGGCAAAACAAGGGACAACCTATTTAGGTGGGGCCTCACAACAAGCACTGGATGTCCCTGTGGTGAGCCCACCCAATGGACCACATTCTCCATGAATGTTCCCGAGGCCCTACATGTGCCGATGAAGATCTTAAGGATGCTAATGACGCCGCTCTTACCTGGATACGGCAGTGGTGTGATAAGATATGATGATGACTGCTTTTATTAGAGTTTTAAGTCACTTTAAAATGGATGTAACTTTAGTGAACCAAGTATTCCCAAAAAAACTGCACATTAGCATTAAAGTGAACAGGACATTTGCTGTGTGTCAAATGTAGTACTCACTATGATTCTGCATAACGGTTATGCTCTCTTTCTTTTCAAAGTCTCCTTGGACGCCTCTGGAAAGTCTATTTTTAACTCAAAGGGACAACTATAGCAACTTTATAGTGCAGTACTGTACAGTTTTTCTTGGGAGATCTCATTGTTGCGTACTCTTTCACATTTTAAGAAACAGTTATAGTGGAAATGGGACAACAGTAAAAGGTAACATGAGACAATAGTAGAAAATACAATGAGAGAAATATAATCACGTCATTTAATTTTTTTTGATTAAAATCTAAAAGTATCCAGACTTTTTTTATTTAAATGTTTAGAAGAGTGAATACACAATTAAAAACTTACTTAGACTAAGTAAAAGATGGGTACAATGGTAATATTCAGACTTGTGCATGTCAAATTTACTTATCAAGATCATCAAATTTAAGATATATTTTAGATTCTTCAAGGTGGACTTTAAGAATATAAATATGACAGATTTTTGTTTCAAACTGCCATGGTCAAAACCCCTTTATTTGGTTCCTTTTGGTAAACAGTAAAGCACCATCACTGTGACATGATGTCAATAATGTTGAGTATACATGACTGAATCTTTTAAAATTTGATATTGGTGAAGTGTTACTTACTAAACATATGCTCAAGACGAATTAAACAAAGAACAAAGCTGTCAAAATCCATGGTCAGGTCTGGTTCTGCATATCGTGCAATAATAACTTCATGCATACGTTTGTTCAAGGTAAAACCTAAAGAGTGGGGAAAAAAAGAAATACTCAATAAGTAAGTGTGACTAATTATTATTTATTTTATTATTTGGCTGACTTGTTTAATCAAGGCGACTAACAACATTGTGACAGAGTTGGTTACATTTTGTTTGTTTTTCCACTTGAAGCATGGGTAGGGTGCAGTGAGATACTCATGGTCCCACTGCATCAGTAATGGGATTTAAACCAACAATCTTAAACCCACACTGCAGAGAATTTACGCTGTTCCATTGTGGCAGAATCTTTTTCCTCAGTTTTATTTAAATCTACAAAAACATATCAATAAATATCCACAACTCCACAAAATGATACAGTTTTAAAAAAAAACTAAAAGTTGGTTGGTCTGAAGTGAACATTTAATATAGCTTATTTAATTTAGCTTTTGTATATTAAAAACCTAGATGTATACAATCCTCATTGGTAATACAGTAGGCCTAATGTCAGACATGAAACATAACCTACAATATGTGAGATGTGTCTTGTGCTATATCAACAGCCTATAAGACAGTATTACCTTTCTTTGGTAACAGTTTTACATTACATACAGTACCTGCATCTCTTAAAGCTGCCCGCATTTCTGGTGTGCTCATTGTACCAGAATGGTCCAGATCATTCTTCTTATAGATTTCCTGCAAAATGAATTTCAATCATTTTTGGTTAATGGTCATAACTTTATATGTTATTAGACCATTATGCATCTAAATTGTTTACTTAGTGTTTGAAACAAATTATCTAAGACTAACAATGATAAGCAATAAGACAGAGAAATCATGCTCATAGTATGATAGATTATGGTGACAAAAGCAGTGGTAAAGTGACACAGAACAGGCAGCACATAGAAGAGAAAATCGGCTAGATGAAGAGTCTCTCCTAATGTCATTGTAAGTAGAAGGAGGTTGTGGAGGGGTGAGAAGCTGTGGGATTACAATTTGGTGGGGACTGGAAAGGAATTCATCAAAGGTAACAAGAATTTCTTAGCAAAATGCCTTTGATGCTGGAGAGTATGCCTTGCCCAGTATTAGTTACCATCCTACAACAGATACTGCTGGGACAGACACTGGTGCTCAGCTCCCTTATATAATACAAAGTGAGTACAGCTACTGGATGGATGGATAAGCAAGTGTTGATGAATATATGAGTATGGCATGCTTTGCAATTTTGGACTCATCCTAAATTCATTCTTGCCTTATGCCCCATGGTGCAGGAACAGGCATCAATTTCCCATAACTCTGTAGTGAGACCAAACCTATACAAAACTGGATTGATGGATAGGTTGACAGAGCTTTTACAATAATGTAGCCACCTGCTTTCAGAGAACACTTTATTTAGTAAACATGTTTAGTTTTTGGAAAAGGGGCATTTTTTTAGTGAATGAATTAAGTCAGAATTAAAATAACAGAAACAATAAATTCCTCACCAGGTATTTCTGGATTTTCTTCCACAATGTTGCAAAATCCTGCAGTCCAAGTTTACCGTTTCCAGATGTCTTTTTATGTGTTAAGGTTGATACATTGTGGCATTGCTGTAACTGCAAAGTTTTATGTCAACATGTTTTTCTTTTCTACCAACTTACTTAACTGCTCTGTATGTGGTTTTTGACACTAATGGAAAGTAACAACCAGTGTTCAGAGCAATGTCAACCTCATTTTGTTCCTTTAGTTAGTGAGGGATCACATTTAAACTCTTTTAGGATATCAGAAAAGAAATACAAAAATTCCAGTTTTTGTATCTTTTTGATTTTTTTTTATTTGTTCTTTCTTTTCTAATTTGGATTTGTTTACTTTTACTCAAAAACTATCACAGCCTGCCTTTACACTAAAGAAAGAACTGCACAGCAAAGATACGTATGGCACACCAGTTTCACCAACAAATGATGCTGAAACAAAACAATGCATAAAGACTAAAATAAACAAAAACACCATTAAAACCATTGAAAATATGCTCAGTCATCCCAGATCCCGACTTATCCTTATGTCTTCAGTCCCCATAGGTGAGCTTAAAGAAATATGACAGTGGTAGCAAAGATGTGATGTGTGATTGCATAAAAGCCGTTCCTGTAGTTGTCCACCTAGCTGACATTTAAATAAGCCTTTCTGGCACTTTCAATAACAATATTCCCTAAAATATTTTTCAACTGTACATACTGTACTCACCACATCCTGTCCATCTTTTGCAATCAACATAGTGATCCTGAACCAGCAGTTCATTTGTTGCATCCTTATTGTCCATCACACTTATAAACACATTTTTTTGTCATCTGCAACTGACCAGAGGTTTCAGAAATCTAATTTTTTTTTGCTACTCATTTCGATGACAATTATTTTCTTATCTTATTTTCTATTTCTTCTCAGCTCCCAGTTCTTTAGCCTTAAGTTGTGTTTCCTCTAAAGCCTCTACCATACTAACACTTTTATCCAACCTTTTTCGTTTCAGTGATAACCTGGACAGTTGTTAAATTTATCGGTACATTTGTAAAGTGAGTTGGATCTTTCATATAGCAATAACAACACATCGAGCACACTCCACAAAAAGCAGAGAAAATGTGATGATTCTCTTCATATATAAATGGTTTTTGAATTTTACTTTGAACTCTCACAGATTGTAGTCCATGCCGTTTTTAAAGGTGTTAACCCCCATGTGTTTTTAGTGATTGATTGATAAACTGTAACTATCACTTTTCACATCACCTGCCCTGGTCAAGCAATACAGCAGAGAATGTTTGTGCAGACCAGCGTAATGATTCTTCCAAACTTAGTAGGTACTTTCACAACCAGAGAATAATTTGTGGGTTATACACTGGACTGGCATGCTATTGTGTCTTTATTCTTTTTTTGTGCCTCTAATCAAAAACATTTTTAGGAAAGTCATTTCTAACTTCAGAATGTGAACTGCTGAATTAATTTAATTTTCTTATGATAAGAGTAATAGGTTAAATTGTCATTTCTTAAATCATATTAATTGAATTGATTCAGTTTAGTTACATTATGAATTCATATTCTTTATCAAGTTTTTTTGTTACCACTAGAAATATATACATATCCAAAAAGTAAGCAATATAATTTAAAATACCAGACCAAAATTTAGGATACATCCATAAGATTGACCATAGTTCTGCAGGTGTCCAAACAGAACCCATCAGTTTTGATATCAGTGCCTGTAAAACATAATAGTGTTGTAAAATAATGATGTATAACTAAGAAAGGAAAAAATAACTTGCTTTGATTTTATAGTCTGATACAAAATTGGGAAAAGTCAAAATGTACATAATCTGATAGCTGGCTGACCTGCCTGTGTCAGAGGGTTCATCCATCTGTCCATCCATCTACTTAACCTGTCAGGTATGGGAATCTGTTCTGCTATCATATTATGCAAGGCAAGAACCAGGACTGGATAACAGAGCATTTTGACCATAGTAACATCCACAGATGGAATAGGGAGAACAAGGAAACTCCTCAACTAGACTGAAAGGATTCAGAAACTACCCTAGACTTCTGGAGCTGTGAGGTAGAATATTTGATGCATGCAGCAGTCCACAGAAGACAGAATGTTGTTCTACACTGCAGTCTCCTGGGAAAACAACTTGAACTCAAAAGAAGCAAAATGCATGAACAAACTTATCTAGAAAGCCTGCTCTATCACATGACAATCTTTGGACACACTGGAAGGTGTAGTGGAAAAGAGGATGATGGCAAAATTGAATGTCATCATGAAAAATTCCCTCCATCCCCTCCAGGAGGTGCTATCTTTGATCACTCTTAGCCACAGATTCATTCCACCACAGTGTGCCACTGTTTTTGTTTTTTTTTCTTTGCCCAAATGCTATGAGGCAATTCAGTGTTTCCTCTGGATGTACTCTTTAAACTCATTTTGAAATATCTGAACAATATTTATTTATTGATTGATTGGCTGTATGATTTGTCCTGTGAGTCTGTATCCTTGTTTAAGTTTCTGATGCTGTATGCATCTGAATTTTCCTTTAGGATTAATCAAGTTTATCTAATCTAATCTAATCTAATGTAATCTAATCTAATCCATATCATGTAGTTAATACCCAAAACAATACTTATCTCCAAAGAAATCAACATTGTGTACCACCTGAATGTTTTAATAAAAATAGTTTGCAATATTTCATCACATCAATAAAGCAGGATTAGTGTACTAACAGATTTGTTTTGCAAATCCATTAAATTGGATAAAGTAGGTTTAGAAAATGGATGGGTGGACACATGGTGTGAATAAATATGCCCAATGATTGACTGAAAACATGCAGTCCTTTTCTATGGCAGTTACTACACTTTTTAAATTTTTTGTTTTTATTTTAATATAAGGTGCGGTCTAATGGATTAAGTAGGTATAAAAGGTGGTACTTAACATTAGGCTACAGAAACATCTTGTTTCAGTAATATTGCATCAGAATTTGATGAGCTGGCCTGTGCTATTCACTGTTAATAATGTCACCTCTCCTTTCTCATGTATATTCTGCACTTTTTTTTCCTCTGTTGTCTTCTGAGCTTTAAAAACCTTAATAGTCATAATGATTTTTTAAAAATTGTATTGAATGTCTTTATAAGTAAATATATGTTAGACATGTTTATGTAGTAAGGTTTTTGTTGGTGTTTTTTTGGCTTTGTTTTTTTTGTTGGTTATAATATTAATACATCTTTATAGCTGTTTGTTCACCGTAGAAGGCATTATGAATGAATAAACAAAGAATAAAGCTGAATTGAATATTTTGAAAGTTGGACTTGGCAGAAAAATATATATTGATACTAATTTAAAAGTCAGCTTTGTTTAAAACAAGTAAAAACTTACGCTTTGATACAATATTGTTTAGTATAGTTCTGAGTTCATGTGGAGAGATTTCCATGTCCTGTGAAAATTGAAAACAAAAAACACTTGACTAAGCTATACATTAATGAAAAAAGTTCCAATAAAAGTTGACAACACTAAGTGTAATTGGTAATTAAATACAAAGGCTGGTTGAATATAGTGTTAGATATTATAATTTGGGTCACAAAAAATAAAATGCAGTAAAAAGAAAGAAACGAAATATTGAAAAAGAAAACAAAAAACTAAAGTGAATGATCACACTGAATCAATGTCTTCTAAAAAGCACTAAGTTAACTTACATTGTTCCATTATATACAATAGTTATATATTTATCTGAGAGATTTAAATCTCACTTTATGGAGGTATTATGACCGTCAGTATTTGAACACATTACCTCCCCTGCCAGCCTGGTAAACAGATTCTTGAACTGTGCATCAATTTCACTCAATGGGACAAGTTCCTAATTGGAAAAAGAATTAGAAATTAAAATCAGTCAAGTGGAATGTACTGCCTTCCTTTAATTACTGTGGCTGAAACTTTTAAAATAGACCTGATTAGAATTTATGAGTGGTTGTTAGAGTTAAAAAGGCCTTGGTGATGGAAATGGCAAAAACATGTTTGGCCCCCAGTAACTGGCCTAAAAGGAAATGTGCCCTGTCCGTGACTTAAAAATATCTCCTACAAATCTCCTACAAAATCACAAGTAGTGAGAGGTGATGGGAACTGTGAGTAAAATCAGCACTGTTCCCTCAAAGCACTAGATTGCAGCAAGTAAACCATTGTTGAAACTGTTCATAGAGTTTGATACAAATCAAGGAATGTAAGGCTAATATTGTATAACCTTATAGTAAGATTGAATTTGGTCAGTTACAACCACCACAAAAAGGAGCAACACTAGAAGCTGTACAGAAAAGGGCAGCTACCATTGTCTTTCCACAACTAAAGAGCTTGTCCTCTTCTGATAGGCTGAGGGATCTAAACCTCTTTCATTTTTAGTAAGGTAATCCAGATCTTTTGCATTTTACAAGAGAAAATTAATATTGATCTAGCAGAATTTTTCAGTTAAATAGTGAATCATGTATTTGAGGACACTAGAAAGTAGAAGAAGAGCATTGAAGATAGAAATCAATAAGAAAATTCTCAGACAGATTTTGGGATACCAAAAAAGGCTAGCATGCTTTTCTGCTGGAGTGGAAACTTCAACAAATTTAAAATTTCCTGATTAGATACCAGGACAGTGTCATCATTCAATACCTAAAAGAACTTGAGTTAACTGAATGGTTTCTTCTTGTATGCTTTCTTCTTCTTCTTGCTCTTCATATTTTCCCACTTCTAAGTGGGGTCTCATCCTTCTCTAACCAGCTCAGTCCTGCACCTCCTCACTAGTCAAGCCCTTTTCCTTCTGTTACTTTATCCATCCACCTCTGCTTTGGCCTCCCTCATTTTCTCTTCCCCCGTACTTCCAATCCCATTACTCATTTGCCCACATATTCACTGTCTCTCCTCATCACATATCCATACCACTTCAAACTATTTTCCTTTACCATCATATATATTTCTCCCACTTTTGTTGTATCTCTGATTATGTCATTTCTTATTCTGCCCTTTTTTGTAACTCCACGCATGTATCTCAACATTCTCATTTTTGCCACTTCTAACTTCTACTCCTGCGCTCCTTTTACTGCCAGTATCTCAGCTCCATACATCATTGCTGGTCTTACCACTGTCTTAAAAACCTCATGTTTAACCTTCAGCTTAATTCTTTGATCACAGAATGCTCCTGATACCTTACTACAATTGTTCCATCAACACTCCACTCTATGGGTTATCTCTGCATTTAGTTTTCCATCCTGGGCTACCACTGATCCTAGATATTTAAATTTATCCACTCCTATCAATAGCTCTTCCTGCAGTCTAACGTCTGAATCCTGATCATCATTAAACCTCATATATTTTCTCTTCTTCCTATTTATCTTCAACCCTCTACCGTCCAAAGCCCATTCCTCATTCTTCCAACTTCCTCTCTACATCTTCCTCTTTTCTCATGCCTCATAACACAATGCCATCAGCAAAATGCCTGCACCAGGGGGGTTGGTCTTTTATCCCCTGACTCAACTCATCTATAACCAGATCAAATAGCCAAGGATTTAAAGAAGACCACTGGTGCTGATCTACTCTAATTGGAATCTTGTCTGTTATCCCCAACACCTCACTCTCTCATACATATCCTGGAAAATCCTCACATACTTCTCTGATACACCTTTCTCTGTCATGCACTTCCAGACCTCTTTAGGTGGCACTCTATCATAAGACTTCTCCAAATCAATAAACCCAATATGCAAACCTTTTCTGTTTTTCTCAATTGTACTTTATTAGCTGTCTCAATGGAGAGGCTGTATCAGTTGTTCCTCTCCCTGGCAAAAAACCAAACAGCTCCTCAAAATGTATCCCAAACCCTGAAAATGATTGTAGGAAAGACTCACTAGAGGGCCCAGAGATGTGAGGAAAGGGAGAAAGAAAACGAGAGGCAACCTTTAGCTAGTGTTGGGAGTTGGGAAAGTGGGAAGTCATCAGCAAAGCATGCAAGTTTTAGTCTCGGTAGAACTGAAGGACTTTGTTTTCCTTCTCTACTACTTTATATTTTAAATGTATTCCTCCTTTGTTATGTTTTATAAAACCCATTGTTGTAGTAAATATTTTTGTCTATGTTTAAAAGGGCTGGCATGTCCCTTATGCTTCTACAAAAGTTAAACATTTAGTTACATCAGTTAAAGACTGAAAAAGATGGCATCTTCTGCTATCAAAGAAGAAATGCAGCCGGCAGATTGGCAACATTTTCTATATGATTACAAAATAAAAAAGTGTGCAGAGAATCTCAAATAATTTCAGTGAATATCTGGTAATAAATTAAGCAATTTTTTCTTTCCATTTACCTGATCATCAAGCTTGGCATCAACAGGATCATCACAGGCCCTGAAAAATAATTTTCAGTTACTTATGCAGCCCAATATCTGTTACATACATGGAAAAAGTTACCTAGTTTGCCTAAAAACAGCATTTTTAGAAACTTTAAATCTCAATTTGACATTACAGTAGATCCTTGAAACTATCAACAGGTACCATGGAGTTCTGTAAATCGCTAAACATTACAAATGAGCTATTTAACATTATCATAATCAGCTGAGGGCGGCACGGTGGTGCAGTGGGTAGCGCTGCTGCCTCGCAGTTAGGAGACCTGGGTTCGCTTCCTGGGTCATCCCTGCGTGGAGTTTGCATGTTCTCCCCGTGTCTGCGTGGGTTTCCTCCGGGTACTCTGGTTTCCTCCCACAGTCCAAAGACATGCAGGTTAGCTGCATTGGCAATCCTAAATTGTCCCTAGTGTGTGCTTGGTGTGTGGGTGTATGTGCGTGCCCTGCGGTGGGCTGGCGCCCAGCCCAGGGTTTGTTTCCTGCCTTGCACCCTGTGTTGGCTGGGATTGGCTCCAGCAGACCCCCATGACCCTGTAGTTAGGATATAATGGATGGATAATCAGTTAAGGCAACCTCTTATGTTATTATCCAACCTCTGCAATCATGTACACAGCATACATTTATACAGCTCTGGTCCCTGTGCACAACAAAGGCACAACATAACGCCCTTGTCATGATCTACAACCTTACAAGATCACTCAAGAAAAACAGCCATGTGCTGCTCCTCATCCAAAATTTGAAATCCACTGCAACTCATGAACTGAGAACCTGGAATGAAATTTAAGTGAAAATGAGAGGCAGCTTTTTGTCTGCTTAATCTTAAATTGCAGTTGCTATAGCCAAATCAAAAACAAGGTTTAAGCAACTGTTAACTTTTGGTGATAATTAATTGCAGAGTAAAAGCAACATAGTAATTGAATCCCTGTTTTTTATATAAAAATAAAATGGAAATTGAAATTCATACTGGAATGTCTCAGAACCTTTCTAAGAATAAGCAACGGCATACAGCTGAAACTAACAATGTTAAAATGACACATTACTACCACATCCACAACCGCAGCCATCATTGATCTGAAAAGCCTATAGAAATTACTTTTTCATCCTGTCATGCATAAGTTGAGGCAAACCATGTAAGTGAATGAAACAGCAAGCTGTGATATTAGCACAGGTAGTGACCAAGGTTTCAACCTGAGAGGTGCTGCTTGATGAACTTAGGGAGCTTTAAGAATCTGAAGTATTTTGAAGGCAGCAGGAAACTTTCTACTAGTTTATGTGGAGCTTCACAAATCACTGGCAATTGTTATGGAATCCTTATTGAATACAGATGGCCTTCTTTAAGTTATTGTAGGACGTTAGCCTATCTGGAGTTCAACTTTTTATAGTCCATGATTGTCAGAAGATGCTGTAGACATTCAGCCTGAGGACTTTTGCATGGCATGTAGAACCAGTTGCCCACCAGGTACAGTATTTCCTGACAAAAGCTTAAAAGTGAGGAGTTAAGGCAGTGGCAATGTTTCCATCAGGGGAAGGAAGAAAGGCTGGAATGTAGAGAAAGAGTATAGGCGAGATGGCGTCAACACTGATCAGTGAACAGAAAGCTCTACAGCGGGTTGTGTCGAGAGCGCAGAGGATTATCGGGATACTGCTTCCAGCCCTGGAGGACATTTATGGCACACGCTTTCTCAAGGAAGGCCACCAGCATCTGCATGGATTCCACTCACCCACGCGCAGAGTCTATTTGAACTTTTCCCATCTGGCAAATGCTTCAGAGCCTTTCCTGCACGGACCTCGAGGGTCAGAAACAGTTTCATCACAAGAGCTATAAATGCACTCAATTAGTCTATCAGGTGCTTATAATTACAATCACCTGCCCTGTATATACATGTACAGTATATTGTACTTATGCTTTCATATAGTTTATTTTTCATTTTTTTTATCGTATTATTATTATTTATTATTTTATAGGAAAATAAGGATAAGTTAATGGAGGAATTCCATATTGAATCTCATTGTACCATACGATGACAAAAAAAGAATTCAATTCAACTAAACAGAAGAGAGCGTGTATTTGCAGATGATTATGATTGGCTTCTAGGTTGATTTAGATTTTCAAGAGCTATCCTTTTGGAGCTGTGTGCTTTTAGAATACTAGGGTGTATACTTGATATCATTTTTATGATGAAATGCATTAACAATCTATCTGTAAAATGTAATATACATAATTTAACTTCATTTAAATAATGTATACTATTAATAATTAAACATGTGGGGGAACAGTCCCGCAGCGGTAGCAATGAGGTGGCACTCTGTCCAAGGATTGTTCCTGCCTCACGCACTATGCTTGCTGGGACTGGCGTGACCCTGGATGGATGGAATAATTAAACATGTATAACAAAGATTTTTCAATGTTCCTTAAAAGTTTTGACGATTCTGCATTATGAGCTTATAGCTGGTTTTACATTTTGTAGAGAAACTTATTGTGTGGGGATTGTTTATGTGGAGAAAGAAAACGGAATGGACAGGAAGTGGGGATTGGTATGTTTGACAGAGATAGTACTACTACTTTTCCATCCAGGGTCGCACTCATCCCAGCAAGCATCTTGCAGGAGGCAGGAACAATCCTTGGATGGGACACCAGCTCATTGCTACTGCTGTGCCACTGTGCTCCCACTTGTTTAATACATGCTTTAATGCATTTGTTCATGAAGATGATATAAAGTATACATCTTAGTATTCTAAAATGTTTAGAGATCTCTAATATCATGAATGCAATGTATTCTGTGTGGCAAGCACTGCCTGCATGCTCCTGTCGGCGTAAAAGAAAGCCTGTTTAAGAAGCACATAGTGATTAATGACTGGGTCAGGGAACACATAGAATATGAAGCATTTAACATGCTACTTTAGTTACGATAGGATTTGAGAAACTCTAGTAAATTAAACATAGATTTCAAGATGAAGTGTATGGCATTCTACTTGAATGAAAAAATAAACTACAAGATTGAAGTGGAACATTTTGACTTTAATCTCAACATAGACTGTTTTTTTCTTCACTGTTTCTTTATTTTTCTTTCCCTTTGTGGCCCTAATATGCTTCTGTATAACACTCAGACACTAGTCTTTCATGTTGACTTTGACATCTGACCACTTCTTTTTTATTTCTGGCACTGCGCAATTTTCTGAAATTGAACTTCAGCTTCCTTTTGTTTCTCATACCACTGCTTAAGTCACCAAATATTACATTTTTTCTTTGCCTCCACTTCGCAGTTGGTGAAATTCTTCTTTTTTACATGTGCTTTTACCATTGTCTTTTAATAAAACACTGAATGGAAGGGGCTATTTATATTGAATAGTATATTCAAATACATAATGTCGAAATTCTGGGAGGAGTAGGGTTGGGGCTGTAGATGTGTGTGTGTATGTTAAAAATCACATTGATTGGGGGTTATAAAGGGGGAGTTTGTGGAACTGTTTATGCCCAGTCTTTATGCATCTGAATTTTTTTGTGCGTACGCCATGTTTTAGTGTGATTTCTACATATTTTATTATATTTTAATAATGACTTTGTGACAGATGTGCTGGAGAAAACAAACACTTTAATGAAAATATATTGTTTTGATCTTAGTTTCTTTGGTTGACTTTGGTTTAGCCCTTTGTACATTAATGAATGTTAAAACTACTTGTGAACCGGCCCTAGCAAATGTCCTTTATAAGCTTTAAAAGAAAGTACTATTTACCATTCAAACATAACACATACTATCCATCATGTTACTGCACATTATTTAAAACCAAGAGAAAATAATTTATTACATTGCCCAGTTGCCACATTTTCTAAAAACTATTCACTAGTAATATTCAGTCCTCAAGGGCAGATTTATAGTTATAATAGGGCTGTTTGTTAAATTAGTCTTCTTGGTTATTTTTTTGTTTTACTTTTTTAAGTATCTATCAGTGTGATTATTTAATTAAATTCAATGTAAATTTATATAGTGCATATGTCTTTGCCATGTTGTAAAGTAAGTCTCTTGTACTTGAAATTATTCTAGTTTTTAAAGTCACTCTGGGTATAAAGACACCTGCTAAATATAATAATAATTACACTGAATATATGTAGCTATAGCATTACTCCGGAATCAAATTTACTCATGGATGCATGTGCTATAATGTGTATAATTTCTTTTGAAAACATTTAAAGATGCAACTTACACTGCAGTGGACTGCTTTTCTGAGAAGACACGTAAACAGAAGTCTCCATCTTTGTTAGCTTCAAAGGTGGAAGGAACGACTAAGTACTCTCCAGCAGGCAGCTTGAAACGGTTGCTTATTTCTCGCATGTTAATGAAGGTCTCAGATCGGGCAGTCTGGGCATGACTGAGGAAGAAGTTCTTGTCTAAATGGACGTTCAGTTGACCATGTAACTGTTAGGATAAAAACAAAAGACACCCAAAAGAAACTGAAAAAGTATAATTTTTTTAAAAACAAGAAAGAATATTTTATAACCTGGAGAACAGTGGAAAAGAATATGATCATTTGTATCCTAAATCTCAGAGTCACACTCAGAGTCACTCCAACTGGAATAATTTAGAGTTGTCCATTAACTTAACGTGGACGTCAGAGGAGAGTCAGAGTACCTGGAGAGAATGCAAATAAAAATAGGGAGAACATGCAAACACTACATAAACAGTTAATTGTTTTTAATTTCAACCTAGATGCCTGGAGTATTATAATAATATTATGATTAACTGAAAAGGACTACTCAGTGAAGTACCAAATTTACAGAGCACTGATTATTTTTAGTGTTGCTTTATTATGTATGTATGTATGTCATATCTCTGGTTTTGACCAATCACACAGTAATGTAGTCAATATTGGCTCATGGGTTAGTGTTGCTACTGCCTCAGATCTTCAGAGACTAGGTTTGAATTCCACACTGGGGACTGTTAATGTGTAGTTTATACATTCTTCACATACACATCTGGGTTTTCTAGTTTTCTCTCACATACTAAATAAGGGTGTGTCGGATTATTGGCCTAGTGTGAGTAAATCTGTGTCCCAGGCAATGGACAGGTTTCCTTTTGTCTTCCTAAGGCATGTTTTTTTGCCATAGAACCCATGCTAACAAGAATGGCTTTCTCTTTTAGATGTTGTCCTGTTTGCTTCATCAGGCCGTGATCTTCAGCTCTCTCTGGATCGGTTTGCAGCCAAGTGTGAAGCGGCTGGGATGAGAATCAGCACCTCCAAATCCGAGACCATGGTCCTCAGCCGGAAAAGGGTGGAGTGCCCTCTCAGGGTTGGTAGCGAGATCCTGCCCCAAGTGGAGGAGTTCAAGTATCTCGGGGTCTTGTTCATGAGTGAGGGAAGAATGGAGCGTGAGATCGACAGGCGGATCGGTGCGGCATCCGCAGTAATGCGGGTGCTGCATCGGTCTGTCGTGGTGAAAAAGGTGCTGAGCCGCAAGGCGAAGCTCTCAATTTACCAGTCGATCTATGTTCCTACCCTCACCTATGGTCATGAACTATGGGTAGTGACCGAAAGAACGAGATCGCGAATACAAGCGGCTGAAATGAGTTTCCTCTGCAGGGTGTCTGGGCTTTCCCTTAAAGATAGGGTGAGAAGCTCAGTCATCCGGGAGGGGCTCAGAGTAGAGCCGCTGCTCCTCCGCATCGAGAGGAGTCAGATGAGGTGGCTCGGGCATCTGATCAGGATGCCTCCTGGACGCCTCCCTGGTGAGGTGTTCCGGGCACGTCTAACCGGGAGGAGGCCCCGGGGAAGACCCAGGACACGCTGGAGGGACTATGTCTCCCGGCTGGCCTGGGAACGCCTTGGGATTCTCCCAGAAGAGCTAGAAGAAGTGGCCGGGGAGAGGGAAGTCTGGGCATCTCTGCTCAAGCTGCTGCCCCCGCGACCCGACCTCGGATAAGCGGGAGACAATGGATGGATGGATTTCTGTATTATTTTGTCAGTGAAGTGTTGTTATGAAAATTATTAGTTTTTGCATTATATGAGGTTGCCTGGCTGGCAAAAGGGAGGGGTACAAGAAAGGGGTTAGGAATGAGATCTCAGTAAGAAAGAGAAACCTACGGTGGTAGTTGGACATTATTTCTCCATACTAATATAGATAGGCGGGGAACATTATGGCCTGTTATTATAACCATTGCTCATAAGTTAAATTCACTGAGGACATTAGAGTAAGAGAGAAAGAAAGTGAAACTATGACACACTTGGAGGATCCTAATACTTTCTGAGGATTCTGTAGCATATTGTACCTGACCATCCAGCCAAAACTACAAAGTTGCAGCGGTCTGTGACATCATGGGGTTGTTGTGGACCTGATGTCTTGAAAGAGCAGCCACCCTAAAAGCTACCTTAGAGGCCTGGCAAAGTGGCTATCTGTGAGCAAGTCTACTCATAAATATCTTGGGGCCCTGTTATCTTGCTGTTCCAGAATGTCTAGAAAAGTCATGCTGTCTGTTTTATAACCTAAGACCTGTTTTATTCCACCAGGTAAATTATATTTGAAAGTTCCTCAAACAGAGATGAATACTCTGTATCCCTTGGAAAAGTATTAATTTGGTCCAACTACACTAAAATGTCCTAGATGACATACTACGTGTGCTACAGACATTGCCTATCCATATTCATGGAAGCAGCATTGATGGATTTTCAGGGAATATTATTTCACTGCAGTTTCTTATGTTATCCTGGATAATAATCTTTCCTGTTGGATTCAGGCTCAGGAGACACTGCAACTGTTTACTTCCCATCGTTGATGCATACCTGTTTGGGGACCTGAAATAGAAAAAAGAAAAAAAAAATCTTTCAGAATAAGTATAAAATTTAATAACAGTATTAAAAAAATCAGCTTTTTGTCAGTGCTATACTGAACTCTGTGCTAGCCCCTCTTCTTACATGCTGTCTGTCCCTTATATGCCTTTTCACTCTTAACCTTGCTCATCTAATTGTCATTTTACCTCTGTTGCAGTGTTTTGTTTTTTCAGTATTTACCTGCCTGTATATTAGAACTACTGTGCAGTTTCTAGAGGTCGATCCTCATATATTATTAACAGCCCTCAAACTCTGGTTCCAGTTCTTCTGCTGCTGAATACATACATTCATATCTTCTTATGGTGGAATTTGTAACCACATGCCATTAAATCAGAAGGGGTCTCTTGTGTAAATAACTGATGCATGTACTGTGGCAGCACCATTATAGAAACCATCACACTATTAAAGGTTATCAGGGTTGCAAAGAAAAGAACATTAAAAAAAACTAAGCTAAGAAAATTTTGGAAAAATGTCCAAAGTGCTCAAGAATAAACTTAAACAGCAGAAGATCTGAAAACCTTATTTCAGAATATTTCTCATTTCCATAAAGCAATTAAGGTAATTTTATACTTTTATATACTGCTGCCCATATTTTTGATTAGATAACCTGTAGCAAAACCAGTATATCCTATTGATAACATACTTGAGCCAGCAAATTTACTGCTTTGTTCAAATAAAAGCAGACCAAGAAAGGAAAAATTACTGGATCAAATTTCCTGGGATGTTAGTCTCTGGCTTTCTTCACACATGCCTCTGACCTTGTAATTTACTTGTGAATCTGTAAACAGTATCATCAGCATGCCCTGTACTGTTTCTAAATATGTTACCTAGGTGGCAGTTTTCTTCTGTTTCTATTGATTTTAAGTGAAGGTCAAGGTGTGTTTTCTAATCAAAAAGGACACGTTCAGCGTTTTTAAAGTTGATTGTTTTCCCTAAAACATTCACCTGCTGTTATTACCCCAGATGCTTGTTTTTTAAATTTAATTTAGCAAATTTTCCAGCCTTCCTGTGAGATTTACATTAGAGCCATCAGTCTACAGGTGGAAGAAAAGCCTTAAACACTAAATCTGTCTCATAATTTAGGCAGTCTGCAGATATTTGTATATGAACCAGCCAAGTGTTACATTTTCTAAACCTTATTTTACAGTAAAGGGGTGCAGAGAGGCAAAGCTTATTCTACAAGTATTGCATATGTGGTAGTAATCATTGAGATGACATTAAATCAGTGTGCACCAGTTTAGTGTAACACAAGGGTAACTTCTCATGGAAGACACCCCAGCAGGGAAATACAGTATATCAGGGTCAAGACATTGTAAGGGGGCAATGTCACCTGCCAATTCAAAAATGCTGCCCATCTTTAGAGTCTTTAGGTTTAAAAGAATTATTTCCACTGCTTACCATATAACCTCAAATTAAATATTTAGCAGACTTGTAGCTTGTGTTGATGAGGTAGATTTTGCTTTGTTCCTGTAATGATGGATTTATAAAAAGAAATATGCAGAGTTCAATGTATCATTGCAAAAATAGAAAATTCTACTATCTGTGTGTCAAGTTAAGGAGTCTGAGGGTAGCTGAAATTTTGGCATTGGAACTTTTAACACTGTAGTTTCTACTGCCTGGAACTTTGACCATGGTTTACATGGATGTTCTCACAGAACTTCATTGTGCGTACAACAGTCCACAGATAGTTTGTGCAGTTGATTGGCTGAATTAAATTAAACAACTGCATGTGAGTATGTCAGTAATAAACTTGCATTATATGAAGGACTGCATTCTGTTCTGTGTCTATTGAAAAGCTTTGCCTCCCAGCAATCTTGCGTTAGAAAAAGTTTACAAAATGGGTAGATGAATGCCCCAGATGAAACTAAGTAGTGTAAAGATGTATCACAAATGCAAAACCTGTTGTGCCACAAACATTAAATAAGCAGCCTCAAAGTCGTACAGATATTTATATTCCTACCTCATAGATGGCAAAGCCAATCGTGTGCATGTCCTCCCCCATCTTCCTCATTCTTCTGCGGTTCTTCTGAATGAGGCCCACAATGAAGCTGCATCCTGTCTCATGGCCATGGTGTTCATCATCCTCCTCTTCTAGCTTAATCACATACTGGGGGTTCATCCAGAATGTATCTGACAGGACACAATCAAAAGTGCTTCTAAACAAAAATCTGCTTTGGGAAGATGATTAGAAGACATTACTTAATTTGAGAAAATAATTTTTACACTTTTGCTTTTGATTTAAAATTTTCCTCATATTTTTTCTAATTCCGTCCAGGCCCACAAAAAGATGTAATGTTTTACTACAGTGAGCAGTATTTATTTAACATAGTTTTTGGAGTAAAGGTTGCTCTGCTAGTTTTTCAAGATTATGTGTCTCTAATCAGACCAAACTGCCCATGGCATGTCTTCCAAGGGTTTTCTTTTGGCTGGTTTTAGTGAGGCAGGCGCACATGTAAGTTACACCCTTAACTGTTCCTTTATTATGGGAAAGGAATGGAACTGACTTTTCTGTCAGCAATGTGCTCAGGTTTTATAAAACTAAACCTTAGCAACACAATTATTCACAACAAAATATGGATAAACAGAAAATGTTAAGTAGATTATGGTTAAAAAAGTGTAAATACACTGTAATCAATAAAACTGAGATTTGATTTTCTTGATAGAACTGGTGAGAGTGTTTTACCAAAGATGGTAAGTGAAAGAAAATAGTTACAAAAAGTGTCCTATATTTATTATGAGTTATAAAACCAAGTTGTGCCACACTGTCTGTCCACCTCAGCCTGTATTGCTTAGTTTTAGATCTCTGCTGACCTTCGGCTAGGCTTAGCTTGCATGCTGTAGGTGAAGTGGAGGGAGTAAAGAGCACTGTGGTCCTCTTCATCATTCTTCAACAAACAATAGGCATGCCTTTATCCTAAGTGTATTTTACGTTTAGCTTTATATACAGTAGTGCTAGAAAGCCATCTCGCCATAAAAATCATGCCGAAACCTTTAAAATATTGACCCCACATAGAAGTGGGAAAAGATGATGAAGAAGTTTATGAACTCCTTTAGACTTTTCTCTGTTTCTACATAAATATTACCCAAAACATGATCAGAGTTTTACAAAGTCCTAAAACTAGTTAAAGAGAACTCAACTCAATAAATATCACAAAAACATTATACGTGTTCATTTATTTATTAATAAAATGATCCAGTGCCATATATGTGTGTGTGAAAAAGTATGTGAACCTTTAGAATTATCAGTTCATTTGAAGGGGAAATTAGAGTTGGGTGTGTCAATGAATGGGATGACAATAAGGTTTGAGTTTGGTAGGCCTTGACTTATATAAAGGGCGTACGTCTGGATCTTAAGCTATCAAAGTCTGAGGTTTGTGGAAGTGTGTTATGCCTCGATCAAAGGAAATTCTGAGGACCTTAGGAAAAAAAACTGTTGATGCTCACCAGGCTAGAAAAGATTACAAAACCATTTCTTAAGAGTTTGGACTCCACCAGTCCCCTGTCAGGCAGATGTGTACAACTGGAGGAAATTCAACACCATTGTTACCCTCACCAGGACTGGATGACAAACAAAGATCACTCCAGGAGGTCACAAAAAAACAGTATAACCTGTATGGATCTAAAGTCCTCTCTTGCCTTGGCTAATGTCATTGTTCTTCAGTCTACCATCAGAAGAACACCGAATGTCAATAGTGTGCATTACAGGGTTGCAAGAAGTAAGCCACTACTCTCCAAGAAGAACATTGCTGCCCATTTAAAGTTTGCTGAAGACCATGTGGAAAAACAAGAAGGCTATTGGAAGTATGTTCTGTGGGCAAATGAGTCTAAAATAGAATGTTTTGGCTTGAATGAGAAGTGTCCCGTTTGACAAAAAAGAAAACACTGCATTCCAGCATAAGAACCATCTGGGAAACATGATGGTGGCAGTATCATGAATTGGGCCTATTTTGCTTCCTCTGGACCAGGACAGCTTGCTGTCATTGACGGAACTATGAATTGTTAACTTCAACTCAAGAGAAAGGTGGGCAACTCAGTCAAACAATGACCCATAACACACAAGTTAAGTAGAAGAAATTTTATATTTTGGAATGGACAAAGTCCTGAACTTAACCTTACAGAAACGTTGTGAAAGGACATAAATCAAACCGCTCATGTTAAAAAGCCCACCAATATCCCTGATTTCAAGCAGTTCTACAAGGAGGAATGAGCTAAAATTCCTCCAAGTTGATGTGCAGGGCTGATCAGTGTGTACCAGAAACATTTATTTGTACACAAGGGGGTCGCACCAGTTGCTGAAAGCAAAGATTCAGATCCTTTTAAACACACAAATATGCAACACTGGATCATTTCGCTTAATAAAATAATAAGTATAATGTTTTGTGTTATTTGATTAATTGGGTTCCCCTTATTTTGTTTTGGGTGTAAAAATCCGATTACATTTTAGGTCATATTAGTGCAGAAATAGAGAAAATTCTGAAGGGTTCACAAATTTTCTTGCATCAATGTAGCTTTTGTTCTGCTTTATGAAGAAAGGATGAATACACTTAGATTCAGTATGTTTGCAGAATGCTTCTGATGTACTATACTGCGACAGCTGTTCTATCCTTAAATGATATATTTCAAAAGGCACAGTGTGCATTTGGTATTAGATTATTATTATCTGGCCAACACCTTTATCCATGGTGACTTAAAACATTTGAGATTTCTTTTGTTTTTCCAGTTGGAGCAAAGGCAGGTGCAGTGACTTTCTTATGGTCAAACAGTGCCAGTACCAGAACTTTGAAGGGTTTGAAGTCCAAAGCCTTAACCACTATGCCACACTGTCTACTAGATCACAGTTAATCAGCAATTTGCAGGTTTCTCTTTCAATATTTTTTTAGAGGAAAGGAATGTTGTGAGTGGTTCACGCACCTTTCAGAAGACACTCACTGCCTGTTGGTGACTTAAATGAAAGAAAAAGTATTTCTGAAGATACTTAAAATAGGTGTTATTTTCACTGATTAAATAGTGAAATAGTGATTAAATAGTGGATTTATCAAAAAGATAAAGTGTGCTGCACATAACGTTTTCTATATAAAGCTCAGAATTTGGCAGCAAAATATTTCAAGGCAATACCTTTTATGGGGAATGAAATGGAAGAATTGTGTGTTGTTGTTGCACTTGGGGCACAAACATGTTCATAAAAATAAAATCATTAAGTCTGCAGAAAAAAAACTACTGCAGTGATTTTGCTCAAAATATAGGCTAATAGCATTTAGCAATGATAACAACTGCCAAATTTAATTGGGGCCGAGTGAAACATTTTTTTTCCAAAGATCTTGTGCACCTCATCCACAAAATTGTATCTTATTGCACAGTAAAACAGACATCATTCCAAAAATGGTAAAAATCCCATGGATGCCAAAAATATGTACATCCATTGAACATTCAAAGAGAAATTTTTTATTAACTCACAATACCTTTCCTATGTTATATGTAGTGAATTCAGTATCATCCATAATGACAGAACTTTGAAATGTGATTGTATGTATCACCATAATAGCAAAACACATTACATACAGTATAAACCTGTAACAGTTACAAACGTAACAAAACAAGTCTCAAAAGAATCTCACATGGGTTGTTCCTGCAGCCGCCAGCTGTTGAACCTCTCCTCCAGCTGCCATCATAATGGCACACACTCCAATTCTTGATTTCATCACTGGTTAGTGTGTCTGGAGTTAAATTGCAAATCTCCACGCGTGAATAATGCCTCATGAAATCAGTAAAGGACATCCTGACCACAAAGAAAAAAAGATGTTTATTCATTGTAATGAAGCGATTTTCATACCTTTATTTCAGTTCAGTTCACTTTATCATTATATAGCACTCTTCTTAGTACCTGCACAGTCTTACAAATGCAAAAAAGTTGCAAAATGTTAAGTATATTTGAATATATGAGCACATATATCTGATTAAATAACAGTAACTGAGAGATCCTTAAACTTCAGCTTCAGTGTAATAGAAATCATACAAACAGAAAAGTAACCGCTTAACTCCTCTCATGGATAAAATAAAATTTTGAGTCCATGCTCTTTTGGAATAATCATTGCCAGAGTTTGGGTGGCCGTGACCAAATGGATGCCCTTTAACCCTACCAAACATACTACACTGCCAAACCTCACTTGTGCCAACGATTGTAGTATATCATGAGCACCTGGTCCTTAACTTTGATGCTACAAGTTCTCTACAGTATAAAGAGTTGATGACTCGAGGCATTAAGCTTTAATAACCTAATCCAAAAGTTGAACAAAAAGGGCTTAAATGCTCTTGTTCTCAAGCACTCAATGAATTGGTAATATTGCAAGGATTAGGAAATCAGGGGGTACACCTAAATCTGCCACTTCACTGTTCACAACTTTTACAATTTTTGATATAATAAGAGGGTGCCACATTTCCCCGTGCTTTAGGGTCTTGGAAGAAAACGTTTCCCATCTTCTAAAATAGTTGGCCACTGGGGCATAAAGTTAATTCCACAGCATCTGAAACAAGCCAGGAACCAGACGTGGTTGGGCTGCTAATCCATTTACTTACAGTGTGAGAATTATTATGCACTTTTTATGACCCCATTGTGAGTGTGTATCAGGTAATTTCTTACAGAACTGCAGGCATGCTACTACAAAATATCCATCCACACAGCACAGCAGACAGTTCATTTTAAGGATGAAGTCAAACCCACCAAAACTCTCCATCATCAGCTTTAATGTTTTGCCGTTGGGATGGCTCTACAGCGTTCCATTCAGATGAGCTGTGGTAGAAAAGGACAGAGAGTGAACAAGGAGAGCTACCAGTTCCTTGCAGAGGAAAACTATAAAAAAATTTGCAGAAAATGAAAATGACACTACAACTGAGCTACAATATTTTAATGGCAGAATATTTGTTAGTTGATATGTCATATCCAACTACTATAAAATTATGGGTTGAAAAAGTAAACATGCCTGATAACTGCAAAGGTTTGCCAGGAGAAAGGATGGCATGAGGATGGCCCAGCATGGGTCCAATGAAGTTAATTAGAAAGAGATATATTCTTGGAGCTTCAGAACTCCTATAACATGCCAGTGTAGACTGAAAGGAACCACAAAGTCAGTGTTAACCTAGTTGTGTCATGACACAGATCAAATGCTGTCATCACATTTTACCTTAGATTGCCAATCTATATTTGCTTCCTGTCAGATACAAAAAAATCACTCAGAATTTCTTATGCTGTTAACATTTTCACCCTTTTGTTTAGCTTGTATAGATCTGCAAAACAAATAAGATCTCCAGGTAAACATTCATTAAGGTTTGAAGCTTTTTCATCCTACAGCTCTCTACCAGGATATTCATGAATATCCCTTAGCTGTAACATTTTAATAAATGGTAAAGCACCTTTATTTTGTAGATAATTCCCTATAACATTACCCCTCTGAAAGTGAGCTGAAATTGTTTTACTTTCATACTTCTTCCACAATCAAATGATTGCTCTCTTTCATCAGTACACTGTTCTGTATTTTGGTAGTAGGTACTTTTAAGGCCCAAAACTGCATTTTTGCTTCATTTTTGTATTGTATGTATGAGTGATTTGATTTGATGCCATAAGTTTATTTGCACTATACAGTGCCTCTATATTTTGAACATTATGGGTGACACTTTTTGCAGTAATGAGATTGACTGATAATGTCCTGAACATGAATTGTCTTGGATTACCTAATTTAAAAGCAAGAGAGAGAGAATTTCTTGTGGACTGACCGTAAGCTCACAGTATTTCTTCAGTAAAGTAGGTGGCAGCTGGTCAGCCCCTCAACTGGCTGATGTGTCTCTGCTTTATGTAAAAGGAGGCAGGCTGTCCATAAACTACCACCAGCTTCTTCCTAGTTAAGAGAGGGAGACTGGACTTAGGTCTATGTTATCAAGGTCCAATAGTGGGCACTCTGCCTTGATATACCTAGGATTTAGTACGGGTATCTGCTGCATAGTTTTGAGTCTGGAGTTGGGATCTCAACCGAACGGAAGGTTCACCTGGAAGCCAGAAGTGAAAGAAAAAGTTGTATTGGTGGTAGTGTGTTTAATGGTGGACAAAGTGGTAGAACACATCCACCTAGCAGAGACTGATAAAATGTGTGTCGGACAAGT
Organism: Erpetoichthys calabaricus; assembly: GCF_900747795.2. Lineage (NCBI taxonomy): Eukaryota > Metazoa > Chordata > Cladistia > Polypteriformes > Polypteridae > Erpetoichthys > Erpetoichthys calabaricus. The sequence goes on along the minus strand of NC_041408.2, from coordinate 76,871,524 downwards.
CCAGTGGGAGTTTTATTTGTGTTTCTTGATGTTACTTTAATTCTAACTTGTAAATATAATTATTAAACCATTGTATTTTTTTATATTATTATAAGCTTTTCTTCCATATTTATTCTTAGATGCAGTAACTCCTTGTGGAAGCTCATGTTGCAGTGCCTTTTCTAAATGCCAGTGTTTTCTTGAATCATGTTACACTGAAACGTCAGGGAGGAAATCAAGAAAATTGAAAGTAGTCAATGTGTCATATGAAAGTAATAAGAACTTTCTGTTTAGTTCCCAGTGTAGTTTCACATATCTCAGGATCGCCTTGCTACTCTCTGCCAATCTCAGAGAATTTCACAGACTTCCCATCAGTCAGTCATGGCCTCACCCACTTTGTTGGTCAGGCACATTTTGCATCTGTTGGGTTGCCTGCCCCTGCAATAGACATCTGGGTCCAAATGATGCCCTTTTGCATTGGAACACCTACAGTATATTTGTAAATCTCCATCTCATTAGGGTGCCCTCAGAGAAATTACTTCAGTAGCACTAAATACATCTTTCGTGCATGGTTCCCCCATTTGGTCACAGTGAGGTTCAAATTAAATGGAAAAACTGTGTGTATTTGCTTCAATATATGGCAAACTATTTGTCACCAATATGATACCATCTGTACCCTGGCAAACCTTTGTCAGCTGTCAGCATTAGTTTCCCTTTTTCCATGCCTACTTGTCACTCCATGCTCCAGTCCATTCCACCTGTCCCCATGGGTTTCTTATTCGGACCAACTGTTCAGTGCGACCTCGATAATTTACCTAAAAAAATATAAAAATGTTAAAATCAGCTTTGGAATGAATTAAGATATATTTCATTTTATTTTAAAAACTAGACATATTTTGAGTCTATGTTACATAGGCACCACATCTTATCTTAGCAGCACTGGGCATAAAGCAGAAATCAGGTCTGTATGAGATGCCAGTTCATCACAGAGCCTGCTCTAGAGCATTTTGGATCTGCCATTTAACTAGATCCTTGCTGACATGTGGAAAATATACATACTGAATAGACATTGTAACCAGCCAGCACAACCCACTGTACCACAAAGCAACCCCAGTACTGTGATGGACACCTGATTTCTGTACCTGCTTTTTCCAGGTCACAGACAGCAGCAGCAGTGCAGCATCCAACCCTTGAATGGGACAAGAGATGCCTAACTTGTGTGAAAAGTATTGATTGGCCTTTAATCTCATGATCTGTTTTTTCAAACTGCCTTTTCAAAACAGTATCATGGTATGAAGCAGCAACCAGTCTTTGATAAGACACCAGGACATTACAAAGGTAGAAACACTTACATTGGATCAATTTAAAATGAACTGTTATCCTATCACACCAGACTATGGGAGGAATCAGGTTTCCCTGGAAAATGCCTATAGGTTGTGGAGGATTGCCGGCTTTCCAGTCCGGCCCTCACCCCCAGGCCGCTAGGAGGAGCCCTCCGGACAGCATATTGGTGCCCCGAGTTCCAGCAGGGCCTCATGGACTTTGTAGTTTCTATACACAGCCCTGCTGGATACCTTGGGGGCCGCCAGGAGTCGCTGTGAAGGGGCTAGTGGACTCTTGCATGCCCTATAACCCGGGAGTGCGTCACAGTCACGTGACTGGAGGAAGCGACGTGCTCCCGGGATGAAGAAGAGGACTGTTTGCCCTGACCCGGAAGGAAATGGACTTGTGGGTTGTGCTTGGAACCACTTCCGGGTCAGGAGCTATAAAAGGACTAAGGAAAGCCCAGAACACTGAGCTGAGCTGGGAGGTAGGAGGGCGAAGTGTCTGGGAGTGGAGGATTGTGTTTATAGAGAGAGAATTATTGTAGTATATGAGTGGGGTGTGTGGAGTGCTTTGTGCACTGTATAATAATAAAAATAATAGTTATTGTACTTTCACCTGGTCTCAAGAGTGGTACCTGAGGGTTCGAGAGGTGGACAAACGCTACATCTGCTACAAGGTGAAGAGTGAGAAATCACATGACAGACTGTCTCAAGGCTGGGAACTAAATCCATGTTCATGGATCTATGGTACTGCTCTGCCAATGTGCTACACCATGCCCGTGTCATATTGACTTACATTTACAGGGATGTGTAACAATCACATTTAGTCCACAGTGTTTTGTTTGACTCAACTCCATTTTAACTGGAGGTCTGCTTGCCTACCGGAAGATCATCTGAGCTAAAACTGCCCTTTCATATTTACAAAGAAGAAAAATTAGTATAGTGAATTTGGACTGTACCTCTGTTGCTCCAGTCAGTGAGTAGGCATGGCCCTTCACCAGCTTCTGAAAGGTGACTGCCTCTGTTTCAGAAGCACTGGTGATCTGCAGGGAGAAAACAATTTTAACAGCTACTCTGCAGCGTGTCTTAGCAGTGATAATTTGTTAAAAGTGAAATATATACAAAATTAAAATTATGGAAAAGTATACATTTGTGCAATTGAATGAGCAAGTTCAAAAGGCAGCCTTGGTTTTTATTGGTCACTCCAAACTCTAAAGTCCAAATGTTTTCAGTTAAACTCATAATTTTAAAGAATCGAAAAACATAGGAAAGAGGTGGAAGAATTACATCAATAGAGCATCCCAGAAGAGATCCCCGGTCTAGGGCTTTCTTGATGATCATAAAGAGGTTTTTGGGGGGTTTGTGCAGCTCGTACAACTCTGAAATACCACCAGTAAAATCTTCAAAGCCTTCAGTGGTTGAACCACCAGACAGAGCCTCATAGCAACCGTTTACCCTGAAAGACAGATTGTCAATTAATGGGAATGGGTAAAATTAAGCTATGAAGCCACCATTTTGCTTTTCATACTCATTTACTCCTTACCTGTATATACCATGGATATATAAATAATACAGGAATAATACTGTGAAGAGTCAAAATGTTGACTTTGTGTTTTCAATAGATTAACATGTTTAAAGCATCTCTAAACATGATTTGACCCCTTTAAGACTGATATTTGGCTAGTGTGTGTATGTGTATGTCTGTCTGGGAGGATATGAATGTTGGGGACATGTTTTTCAAAAATGAATCCATCAGTCTGACTGGAACTTGGTCCAGCTACTATCATTGTAAAATGCCACAAGCGTTTCGATTTTTGACAACAATGCTCCAATAGATTCTGTTCCGCAAAGATAAATATTTTGTATTTTTGCACACATTTGTACCCTAGTTGTAGCCAAACTGGAAAAGAATAAAATTGATTTTTTAATAAGGTTTGATTCCTCATTTTCAATAGTGAGTTCTGCAAACATGTTGATTCATAAGAAAATATTTGCAGGTTTTGTTATTTGGGCTGCGGTGGGTTGGCACCCTGCCCAGGATTGTTTCCTGCCTTGTGCCCTGTGTTGGCTGGGCTTGGCTCCAGCAGACCCCCGTGACCCTGTGTTCGGATTCAGTGGGTTGGAAGATGGATGGATGGATGGATGTTATTTGGGGTTATATTGAATTCTTACTGCTTATGCCATAATTATGTATGTAGGGAAAGTATTATGATGTGATCAAAGTTTTGATTTATATGTTTATATGTTTTAGGCATTCCTGAACATGATCTGACCACTTTTGTAGTGATGTCTGTCTGTTTGTCAGACAGTCAGTCTGTGGATCGGGTAACTCAAATAAATCATATACTCCCAATTAAACCTGACAATTATTAGTATTGCAAAATGTTGTAAGAATGTTGAATTTCGGAAAAATAAATGACTCCAGTAGATTTACTATACAGAAATAATGATTTTAAGCATGGTTGTGCCGTGGCTACAGTATAATTGGGGAAAGAGAATCTAATTTTTTCACTAACACATTATTTTTCCATTTCATTCTACTTAATAAAATTCTGTCCTGTAATGTTTTATTGCAAAAAATGAGGGCTTTATGTAAAAAGATTATCTGCTGGGTACCAAAGACTTTAATTATACATTTCATTATATACATCAAATATATCCATATATGGGAACAATAGCAATCATGGTATCTGACCTGATTAAATAATCTTAATTTTATATTATGCCTTTCAACAAGTACACCACCACAAGGTCCATTTAAAAATCTCAAAATAAAATTGAATGGAATATCAAAGTAATGCACAATACATTCATTTACTTTCTGAACCTGCATATTTCATTACAGGTCACTGCAAATCAGAGTCTTTTCTAGTAGCATCAGATAAAAGTCAGGGAACACTGTTGGATGGTACACTGCAATGGTTAATTATGAGACAAAACAAAATTACAGATACAAGTGAGCTTAATACACTTGTCATTGAGGCAGGGGATGATACACGAAAACACAAAACACGGATTAATGTTTGTATACAGTATATATAATTTGAAACTTTTCCCTAAGCAATGATTTCCTCCTTGTGTTCTGGCTTCCACCTTCATCCCAGTAATGTTAACTTTAATTTAAATAGTCATTCTGAAGTGACCCACTATGAGTGTGGGCAAGGCCATGTTGTTCAAACCTGGCCAAGCAAAGGGCTCTAGTTAATGTTACCCTGTAATAGAAAAGGCTGGTTCAGATAGTAAATAAAAGCTTTTATGTTGTTTTAAATGATATTTTGTTAAGATTTATAAAGGCTTTTTTTATTACGATAACATTTATAAAGTAATTTGTGTGATCTCTGAAAGGTGATAATGAATGTTTATGGGACAGTGGTTAGAGAGGCTCCAGGGATAAATTCTCAACAGAGCCATTTATTCTTAGTTACTATAGGTAAACAGCTGTTTTTGACTTGGTGTTTTATAACTTGACTATGAATCCTGGCTTCTGCTTGATCTGAATACATAGTGCTATTACACAAGATGATGTGTATATGTGCTGAAATGCTATGATTTTCTCTCAACATCAAAATCACTTATAAGTGGAGAGGATGCCTTAATGAGTCATATGAGACAATTTCTTTGATATTAGTCTATAGTGATGAAAGTCTACTTGTGCTGTTGTTTTCCATTCAAACTGTTGGACTTCTACTATCAGTTTCTAAAAATTTTGTTGTGGCCGACATACTTGGCATATGCCTTCTCTAGAAGGGCACTCCAGAACTCGTTTTTCTCTGCTGAGTGCACAAAGAGCAGTTCTCCATCCTTAGTGGGTAGCCTGTCATCAATTACGACATCCACCCACTCGCCGAACTGCCAGAACTAAAACAAGAAAGAAGAAAATAAAGGAGTCAGAACATCAAGAGTCATGAAAGGAGGACTACATTTAGGACATCAAAAACATTGAGATAAAGTACTATTTCAAATTATCAATACAAGATATTGAAGCATTATGGAGCACTGCATGACACATAACACAAAATCATTGAGATTTCAAAATATTATTAAACTGTAAATAGGTGACACAGGGGTGCAGTACTTAGTGTTGCTATGTTATAACTCCAGAAGCCTAGCTTCCAATCCAGTTGTGGACACTGTCCTTGTGTTTGCAGTATTGTTCTTCCTTTGCTGTACACCATTATTTTATCTTGGATCTCAAAGATCTAACATGTTAAGTTAACTGGTGACTACATTGTCCTAATATGAATGAGAGTGACTGCCCTGCAGTGAGCTGGCATTGCAGTTATTGCCTTGTACCTGATGCTTCTGGGGTAAAATCCCACACCTACCAAATTGATAAAAGAAGGAGAGAATAATGATGAATACATGGATATATCTCAACAACTACAGAACAAAAATACTTGGTATTTAATCTTGTAACAGAATTAATTTGTGTAACATAAATTAATCACATCACATTCCTACATTTCTTGAACTTGCTTTGTCTCTTTTGGGAGTTGTAGCAGCTAGAAACTGTCCCAACTGCTTTGGACTTAAGGCAGAAAACAACCATGGAGAGTGTGCTGTCTCTATAAATAAATCCACACTCCTTCATTCTGTGTCAGTTTAAAGTTGCTATTCATCTTAACTTGCATGTCCTTAGGACAGAAAATGCAACATCCATGTAAATACCAAAAGGACTCAGGAAAACGAGAGCAATGTCTTTACTATATGTCACTTCAGTTCAGTATATTTAATAGTCCTCTGCTCACTGGACACTCAGATGTTTGTTCATTCATCCATGTTCTGAATTTGCTTATTCAATTCAGAATCAGAAGATGTCAGAATTCAATTGGCAGTATTGAGTTCAAGGTAGGAGCCAACCTTGGACAGATTCTATTCACACAAACACACAGTCATATTTGCCAATTTAGAACCACCATTCATCTTATCCTGCTCATCTCTGGGATGTGAAAGGAAAACTATATTACATTTAGAATCACAAGAGAGCATCCAAACTACCTACTGATAATGACCAAGCTGAGGTTTGTACCCAGTCTCTTGGAGCAATGAAGCAGCAGCAGTAGCACTCAATGCTCTGAACAGAGCTGCACATATCCTGCAGTTTATCATCAATAAAATACATAGGAAGAGCTTGACATGATGGATAATTTTACCTGGAAGTGAAAGATTCCAGAATATTTATCTTGAAAGCTCTGGTCACTTGGCACAACCCGGGCCATGACATCCTCATCAAGTGTCAAAGAGGCAATAGCAGCCAAGAGCCAACAGTCACCTGGAGAATAAAGTGGAGAGGGTTGTTAAATAAGCTATTAAATATTAGGATGGCAAAAGTAATGTCTTTTTTAATTCATGAACAGTAAATGCAGCGACTTTATTTTACTAATAGATAATAAGTTTTATCCTTTTATTTTTTGAGGTCTTTTTTCTCCTACTTCTAGTTGAAAGCCAAAAAAAATCTTTACAGCAAAGATCACCAGTTAGTAATCTGCTTTTTAGCTTGATGTTTAAAATTATACTTGCATACTTCCACAGTTTGCGACCTGAGATGGGGTGATGTCCCATTCTGGACTTGTCCTTCAAGGATAATTAGCAGTTAGATTAAGCAGGTTAAGGAATGTTTTGAGACTTGTTTCAGTATGCTATGTTACTATCACACTTCTCCTGGCTGCTCTGTCATTGCTGCGGTCATGTTTTGTATTTCTTAATGTGTTTTTTACTATACTGGTCACTGTTTCTATTTGTCACTATATTTTACTCTTGTTTGCCCAGTCATAATACTCCTAAACATGCTATATCAATAAATTGGGGTTTAAACATATCTCTGTTAAATTTTTGAGAAGAATGTCTGTGTGACAGTGATACTAGGGTGTTGTACCGTGTTAGCCATTATGAATGTAGAGAAAAGCCAACAGTGACAATTTTTTGTCAGTACATTTTTTATCCATTTATAAACTGCCTTGCTGATTTCAGTTCAGTTCTATAAGATAGCTATAAATGCAGGAACCAAGCTTGGATAGAGCGTCAGTCCATTGAACACACACTGAGTCACCACTTAACCTAATAAACACTTATTTAAGAAGGCCTGTACTAGGATTCATACCCTAAACTCTGAAGCTGTGAGGCAGGAGCGCCAGCCACTGTGCTGTCATGTGGCCCCACAGTACTAAAAAGAGCCTTTTTAGAGTGAACAGCCATTTCAATACAATGTTTACATATACTGTATTTAATGAAGATGGAGAAGCAGCAAGTTCAGTTTCTCCAGGTCACAAGGTACTAGTATGTACACTATTCAAGTCCTGAACTGGATCAAATATTTTACTTAAAGATTCAGACCAGTATGATGAGGTGTCATTTGCATTCTCTTTGAAGTAAGTATAGACACGCTGTCAAACCATAGCCTAGTAGAAACCCACTGACCAAAACTTATGCAACAAATGAAAGCGTAAATATAGTACATTGGCATTTGTGCAATGGGATGGACTAGTACCCCATCCAGGGTTGATTCCTGTCTCACACCTAATGATGCTGGTATAGGATTAACTCCAGCTCTCCACCACACCACAGACCCAAGCTGCATTAAGGAGGGCTGAAAACAGATAATGCATAGATCATTCCTGTGTACTGTTTAAATAATTTCACTCAGTGGCAATCAGTCAAAGAAAACCCAAAGGGGGTGAAGTCAATACCTATGGAGCTTGCACGTTTAGGTTGGATACAAATTAGTGTATAGTTAAATGGTAGCACTTGATCTGGATTTAACCAGTGAGTGTGCCATGCTGCTAAAGAGGCATTGTTTTTGCTGCTAAGAGAGAAAAATCTGAAAAATGTAGATCTATCCATACATTTTCCAACCCACTGAATCCAAACACAGGGTCACGGGGGTCTGCTGGAGCCAATCCCAGCCAACACAGGGCACAAGGCAGGAACCAATCCCAGGCAGGGTGCCAACCCACTGCAGGACACACACACACACCAAGCAAACACTAGGGCCAATTTAGAATCACCAATCCACCTAACCTGCATGTCTTTGGACTGTGGGAGGAAACCGGAGCACCCGGAGGAAACCCACGCAGACACGGGGAGAACATGCAAATTCCACACAGGGAGGACCCGGGAAGCAAACCCAGGTCCCCAGGTCTCCCAACTGCGAGGCAGCAGCACTACCCACTGCGCCACCGTGCCGCCCAAATGTAGATCTATCCATCCATCCATTATCCAACCCGCTGAATCCGAACACAGGGTCATGGGGGTCTGGCGGAGCCAATCCCAGCCAACACAGGGCACAAGGCAGGAACCAATCCCCGGCAGGGTGCCAACCCACCGCAGGACACACACAAACACACCCACACACCAAGCACTCACTAGGGCCAATTTAGAATTGCCAATCCACCTAACCTGCATGTCTTTGGACTGTGAGAGGAAACCGGAGCGCCCGGAGGAAACTCATGCAGACACGGGGAGAACATGCAAACTCCACACAGAGAGGACCCGGGAAGCGAACCCAGGTCTCCCAACTGCGAGGCAGCAGCGCTACCCACTGCGCCACCGTGCTGCCCAAATGTAGATCTATCTAATCCAAATTTAATTTCAAAACAAACAATAAACACTTATTTAAGAAGGCCTGTACTAGGATTCAAAACAAAAGGTTTACACAGAAAGAGAATGGATGAGGTGATATGTCGCTTCAATATATTTGTCGACTATCTGTTAGTTGCAACTCTAGTAAAATCTGTCAGGCAAATTTTTTTTATGATGCCCCTAGTCTGTAGGAATTATAAATATTTTGTATCTTTCTCTCATTGAGTTTTGAGAAAGAGTGGAAAAGCACAGCATAGACCTGCATAAAAGTATGACACAAAAGTACTGTATTCTTCTTCTGTCATCTAAAACACTATGGGAGATTCCTGCCTCTCTGCACTACCAAAGTTCCTGGAAATAGATATGATTAAATGGTGAATTTAACTTAAAAGACGCTCCCCATTTTCTTTTAAAAGAGGCACATGACACATTTCTGCTTTGTCCTTTATGGTGGTGGTCATCAGAGAGACCAAATCTTTAAATAAAAATCACATGCCAAATTGAAAATCAGATAAGTATGGAAGGAACAAAGCTTCTGAAATCTTTAAAAATAATGCAATCCTCCAAAATATGAAACCAAAGCCACACTACTAGAACCAACCACAGTAGAAATGTGCCATGTTAGTTGTGGTGTGAATCGATTCAGCATACTTGTGGATTAAACCCTAATACTATAACAGCTAGGCCACAGTGACATCCTGGGGTCATCATTAATCCATCCATTCATTCTAAAAATTGCTTAAGCCAAGTCAGAGTGACAGGGTAGCCAGGGACCTCCAGAACTACAGTAGGGCACAAAGATGGCACTCACCTTAGATCTAAATTTATTTGTATTTAAATTAAACTTGGAAGTTGCTTGCAATGAACATAATAGGTACATTGTCCATTTAAGAAGTTCCTGTATCAGGTTAATCTAGTTTAGAGACACAAAGGGAAGAAGCCTATATAGGGCAGCATTATGAGCAATGCAGTGCAGGAACTGTCCTTATACTGTATTAGACATCATTCAATTGCAGAAAATACTCACAAGCACTGGGCCAATTGACTTTTAGCTATTAACTTCCTCACACATCCTTGGGAAGTGGAAAGAAAACTGTACTACCTGGAGAAAAACCCACATACACACAGGGAGAACATTCAATCTCCATACAGACAGTGACTGAGACCTGTGTGATGTCAGTACTGAATACTGCACCTCCTTGTGGCCCATAGCTAGAACATGACAATTCTATTTTTAAACTCATTTATTTCATTACATGGTTATGGGGGACTGGAGCATGTCCCAAACTGGTGACCCATCTATCACGGTGATGCAATATTTAATTACTGAAAATTACAAGCTTGTCAAGGTTTCATAAGTACAGTTTAACTCTTTGTCACTTGACAAATGACACTAAACAATGCACAGCATGTTTATTAAACTGTGCTAAGTGTCATTACAAAGGATCTTGTACTATAAGTTCTTTTCATTCTGCCAAAATTTCATATCTCATTTTACATAAACTATAGCCTAAAATAGAGATAGTTTGAGAACCCTGTAATGTCCAGGCCTTTCTTCTGAGCACAGAGGGTTTCATGCAAAACAGAATTTATTGATTTGCCTGGCAAATCAGCTGTTCCATATCTTCTAATAAACAATTCATATCTCACGTTAGTGGATACATGGTCATGTAAAAAAAAAAAAGCACAAGGACTTAAATCACAAGAAGCGAAGGACAAATTCATAGTAAATGAAATGATACAGGCATCCTGCCCAGGGTTTGTTTCCTGCCTTGCTCCCTGTGTTGGCTGGGATTGGCTCCAGCAGACCCCAGTGACCCTGTAGTTAGGATGTAGCGGGTTGGATAATGGACGGATGGATGGATGGATGACATGATACACTCAATTAAAAAAATATACAGTCTAATAGATTAATAACTGCTGCCTCGTGTGTGGAGTTTGCATGCCTATGTGGGGTTTCTCCACAAAATCATGCATGTTGCATTAGGTTAAATGGTAATTCCATATTGTGGAGGCCTATGTTAGTGAGTGTTATGACGGATTGTGCCTTGTCCAGGGCTTTGTTTTCTGCCTTGTGTTCAGTGATGCAAGGATAGTTTGTGACCCCCTATGACCCTAATTTGGCTTTTCTGTTGAATAATAGTATAAAACAACTATCCATTTGAATTCATACATTTCAAAACCTGCATTTTGCAGTTGTTCAGTGGCTCAGGCCCATTTTAGCTATACTGGGAACAAGGCAGAATCAAACATTGCACAGGATGCCAGTTCATCTCAGTAAATGTTGGCTTTAACTGGAAATAGTTTAGGCTCACCATTTGGACTAACAAGCACACCTTCAGGACGAAAGAGTAAACAGGAATACCTGGACAATACAAATGGGGACTTCTCACAAACAGATTCAGGTATTAGCAGCATTAGCCAGTGGGAGCCCTCAATGATGAAAACCATTAATCCATTCATTTCTGAACTTCTGTATCACAGGGACCCACAGTCATTTAAGCACAGGTGCTTATAGTGATAACATAGTACTAAACCTAGGATGGGATGTGCCTCCATTGTAGGGGACACACTGATGGTAGGCTAATTTAGAGTGTGCAGTTTACTTAAGCATAACATCTTTTGGATGTGAGAGGTGACTACAGTAGCTATAAAAACCCATGAAGACATGGGATGAACATTTAAAAAGTAAATTTGCTGACAAAAATAAATAATTAGACCTTTATTTATATATAAATATAACTGATGCTTATTAGAAATATCAGAGAAAAGCCTAGCAAAATGACACCTTTTATTGGCTAACTAAAAAGATTACAATATGAAAGCTTTTGAGGCAACTCAGACCCCTTCTTCAGGCAAGATACAATTCAATTCTCAGTGATCCTCTATTGAAATACACAGGTTTAGAAATTATCGATCAAATGAATGAATGTTGTTCAGGAACAGACAACTCTTTTTTTCTGAAAAAGTTTCATGTTTACAGGGAACTCTCATGTAATGATGATGTTTAGTTTCAGAGACAACAGAGCAGTTTTCGGTGCAGTATAAGGAGGAGGCGAGACCACTAACAGATTTTTTGTTAATATGATGATGGTACCTTGCAGAGAACTAAGTGGTTTAAGGAAACTGATAGATGTTAATTCATTTAATATTTTAAGTTTAACATACTGATCAGAGACACACAAATATTTTGCCTTAAAAAACATAAACTCAGTAGTGTTGCTAATGTGTCATCGTTTTTATGTTGATAATATTGCTCTGTACACATGTAAAAAAGATATGCTGAAACACAAGGTCAGTATGAATATGTGTAAGAGAGGGCCTGGGTGCCCAGCCCAGGGCTAATTCCTACCTTTCTCCCAGTGTGACTGGTATTGAGTTTGACATAAAATTGAATTAAATGAGTCTGAGAATGTTACAAATGTGAACTTATATTGAATATTTTGCTAATCCATGCTAAAAGGATAAGTGTATTTGTTTGTCTGTGTGTCCATCAAGTTGCCATTTCTGTTATTTCAAAAGATGGTGCGTTTCAAACATTTTTAGTAATAAAATGAATTGTATTTCTCATTCCAATAGATAGCACATGATAAACATTAACAAATCCCATTTTGCAAATCCCGTACCAAAGGGCATACAACAGAGACATATACATTTCATGGTGCACTGCAAACGTTAACTCTGAGGCTACATTTGTTACTTAGATTTTAAACCATTTTAGACAGGTGGCACAGCTAGTATATTATTAAACTCTCTGATCCTGACCTGGATAATGCAGGTACAAATAATGAACAGGTGGGTGAAATGATAATAGTGGTTAGCTTGTGTTGAGAATATCCCAGATTTATATTTGATTAGCAGTACACCCATGTTCTTCAAAGACTCTTCTAATATTCACTGAGAAGAAAACAGCAAAGGTAGCTTTTTAAAAATAGTGAAGTACTAATCTAAAAGTTCTCATCTGGCGCAGTTCAGGGTTGTTTTGAGGAACACTTAAGAAATCATGAAAATACATCTTTACTGTTAAACAATGCCTGAAAAAATGTGTGTGTCTTTTCTCGATTTAACCCTTTACTGAAGACATGAATTATTCTTAACGAAAAGCTACATCCTCATTTAGACTCCTGGCAGACTGGTGTTCAGTGTGTTTCCTAATCCCTGTTTTTGGCAGAACACATCCACTTTAGACTGGTTCAGGGCACCCTTACCATCTGTGATGGAGTGGGACCTGTCCAGTGCTGCTCAGATAGCCTCCAGCCCATTGTGATTGTGAGTTGGGTCGAGTATGTTTGAAAATGGTGCATTACATTAAGTTACATACAGTAAGAATTGGGCCATCATGGTAGACAAAGTCTTTGGGGAAGACAAAGATTTTTTTAAATATCAGGTTGTACTCAAATTACAGAAGTTTTGTTTCTCCACTCAGAACATTGGGCTTGTAAATTAGACCAACTTGGAAACTGGCTTGAAGGCGGAGCAGGAATGCACAATGGCACGCCACAGCAGAACAGGCCAGCAGTGAGTCATAGATGTGGCGCTGCCTTGCCTTCAGGTCCTAATTAAGCTGTGTTCTCCAACTGTACAACTCAACATTAAAAGAGTTGTTTCTGCTTTTCCTTTGAAACACTGTCATTATTGGTCTTCTTTTTTTCATTTACAGCAAGCTTGGTAGCACAGAGAGTTGTGCAGGCAGCTCCAATTTTATATTATTATCTCTCTATTATAAAAGGAAATCCTGGAAAGCAAAGCAAAAGCAAGGCTATGATACTTGATCTCTCGAAAGACAATTTTAAAGACCCGTGAGACCAAAGACACTTGCCACGGTGCAAGACACGCCCTACTTACAAGATAAGACCACGGGCAGAAAAAAAAATCAGTAGTGTAAAGGCAGTCACACAGCACATACAGCTCAATGGCTCTCAGTGCATATAAAGTGTATAAGGTCAATACGGTAGAAATGAAATGAATGGGGTAGAAATGAAACGTCGACGACTAAACGAAGACGAAAGAAAAGCGTAGAGAAAAGAGACCCAAATGCGGTGAAGAGAAAAAAATGCTAAAAAGAAAAACAATAATCTAGGTGCAAATTTAAAAAATAAGGAAAGTGATAATCAGCCCAGAACAAGTGGAATTGAAAACAAAGCACATCCAATAGGGCTCAGAATTAAAAGATTAGAACTTCATAAACGGGAGCAGTGTTATACGTCCTGCAAGAAAGAGATTTAATCATGCCCGGGCCGGAAATAAAGGACAATTATTGTTTTTACAACGTCACGCGAGATAAGTCAGTGAGCCATCATTTAAAACAAGTCCACAGACCTCTAACTAAGCAGTTGTTGGATTGCTTTTGGCAGACACGCATAATGTGCTCCCAGCTCTTAAAACAACGACATGCGACAAGCAGAACAGGCAGCTCGCCAGCAGGTTGAAGCCTTTTTTGTTTTAAGTGACTGATGGGTCCGATTGAGGGGGGCGGAGTACAGCACGGAAGACTGATAGCGGGGTACTAATTGATGCGGTAAGGGGGAGGCGAGACCCGGGGGAGGAGGGGTCGGAGAGGGTGCTAGACAGTTGTGTTTGGGGTTACGAAGTCGGCAATTGTTCAAGTAAAACTTTTGTGACATTTTATTACATCAGTCGCTACAGTATCAAAAAAAAAAGATCGTAAAGATCTCATTAGCGCAAACAAAAGGTGATTAATCATTAGAGCCAGGTGTAATTGAAAAAATAGCAGGACAAAGCAAGGTCGTCCCACAACAGTTAAAGCAACGACAAGTTTAATTTCAAAGAATACACAATTCGGTCAGGTGTATATTTATGATGACGGAGAAGCGATGCAAATTTTAACAGGCGACAAGAAAGGTGATGTATATATTCCGCGAATAACATTAGACACCAAAGGAGATCATGATATGCCATTCGTATTATAATGTTTACAGTTTACCTTTGAGAATAGCTTTTGCTATGACAATTAACAAATCAAAGGGACAACCATTAGAAAATGTCTGATTATTTATTAGAGAAACAGAAACAATATTAACTCATGGGCGATTATACGTTGCGTTGTCACAATGTATCTCCAAAAACAGATTCAAAATTCAGTGCGATCTTGAAGAAAAGGTAATTCCATATATTGTTTTTAATAAACCTTTAAAGTAAAAAGTGCAACTAATGAAACTGAAACAATTCCAAAGAAAAAAAAGCTTTTAGAATTGTATATCCGATTAACCAAACAGCGGCACGGTGGTGCAGTGGGTAACGCTGCTGCCTCGCAGTTAGGAGACCTGGGTTCGCTTCCCTGGTCCTCCCTGCGTGGAGTGTGCATGTTCTCCCCATGTCTGCGTGGCTTTCCCCCGGGTGCTTCTTCCCACGGTCCAAAAACATGCAGGTTGGGTGGATTGACGATTCTAAATTGTCCCTAGTGTGTGCTTGGTGTGTGTGTGTGAGCCCTGCGATTGTCTAGTGCCCTGCCCGGGGTTTGTTTCCTGCCTTGCGCCCTGTGTTGGCTGGGATTGGCTCCAATAGACCCCAGTGACCCTGTAGTTAGGATATAGCAGGTTGGATGATGGATGGATTAACCAAACACAGGGGTTGGGTTGGCGAACGAAGCGAGCAGGGAGCGGAGCCCCCTAGTTATTACTACTATTATCATTATTATTAGCATTCATTCATTTTGTGAGCCTACTTTTTATTATAGGCTTATGGTGATCCAACATTCCAGTTTCAAAGCAGGGACCAAGTCCAGATTGGATGCCAGTTCATCACAGGGCACCTGACAAACACTTTTTTAGCATATTGCAGAAAAACAGAACACCCAGAAGAAAGCTTGTGGAAAAAAAGGAACACCACACAGTGACTAGGATGGAGATGAACCTGGATCCCTTGTGCACCAATCAGTCTGCCAACATGCCTCCTTATTATGCTTATTTTTGAACCTGGCTATTCAAATACAGGTTTACTGGCAGCCGTAGACTATTAAAGCTAAAGTGGGTGCAAGGCGGGAACCAGTTTTGTGTAGGATGCCAGTTCACTGTCAGGCAAACACACATACAGTTATAATTTTCAATTACTCAACAAATAGGTGTCTGGCATGTTGAACAACCTGCAAGCCAATGTATAGAAACATATGGGCAATGACCATGCCAAAAGTAGGTTGGGATTTAAATCCAAGTCTCTTGAGCATTAATCACTGCCACCATACTGCCCTGTTATTATTGAAAGCTATTAATACATCATTCTCTTCTCCACAGAAGTGCTTTCAGAAGTCTTTTGTTGTAGTGTGATAAAGGGGTGTAAATATTGTGACATGTTTCTTTAAGACAGATTGGCCAACAGCAGGAAAAGGGTGTGGCTTCACTGAACAAAACCAGAGCCTTCATGAGATTTATTGTACTCATGTGGCTCATTTTTTTTTTTTTACAACCTGCTGATTTATTTTGCAAAAGGGTAACAGAACATTTAAGGAAATAAAAATAGAAGCAACAAATTCACTTTGAATGTACACCAAAGAAGCTTGTTGGATCACTCAAAAGGAAAAGATGTATAATAGAAGATTATCACAAACTATAGACAGAATATGAAAGTGTATTGCACCTTATCAAAATAAAATTTTTAAAATCCTGAAGAGAAACATTTATAACATAAAGACTTAATGACCACTTGTTTACCAAAATCTGGACACAAAGAAACAGACTTTGTGGTCACTTTCAGCAAAGGAGAGAGAGAGAGAAGGAGATGAAATTTTTCTTCTCATGTTTCAGATATTGAGAAGTTAAGTGAAAAGTGAATCCCTAAATTTACTAAAAAAATTTACTGGAAAAAAAGCTTTTACGGTAAGAGTGCTTACCATTTGTTATGTTATAAAAGACTGTAACAACTCCTTTAAAAGTGACTAGTGGGCTCTACCCCCTGCTTACTTTGCTCGCCAACACCCATGCAGGCCCTATGTGCTAGTCATTTCCCGGATCTACTGCTTGCCACGAATCGTGCTGTGCTTTTGGATAAACACGAATATCAACTCTGTCTTTGATTTCTGTCTTTCGAAACTATTATCACTGACAATTTGTCATATGCTGGTTTATTATATATGCAAGCGTGATCTTTCGGATTCATATAGAAATCCACGAAAACTTCTTTGTCAGTGTTTTTCAGATAAATTTCCTGTAAAGTGCGATACTTTTGGATGTATGGATTTGCATCCATTATTGGCTTTAGAATTTCTAATATGTCCAATTGTTCAACTCTTTCGATTCTATGTTGCATTACTTCTCCATGATCATAAACATAAACCTGACCGAATTGTGGTTTCTTTGAAATTAAACTTGCAGTAGCTTTAATTTTTGCAGGACCACGGATTCTCATAGCGTATGGTCCTGAATCATGTAAATCTACGTTTTGAGCATTGAATGATGCAAACGCGAAAAGATTATTGTAGATTCGGATATTGTGCCTGTAGTGTTTGTGGGTTTCACTTTCACCAAATAACAAATGTTTTATTTCTCATGGATACTCCTCTTTATTGGGAATAAACACTACGTTTCCCAGATGGCAACATGAATGAGAGGTTATTGGACTGTGGGCATGTTTAAATCTCTTGACACAAAGTCTCGTCTTGCAGGACTTGAAATTATCTCTGAAAAAGTCTCAAGATTATTTTTATAATAGAGAGATATGGTTTGCTTTTCATGGGCATCTCCTGAATGTAAAGAATGTCTGCATTTCAATGTGAGGCTGGCACAATGAGTTTACATGATTTTTCCCATTTACCTGGATTTCCTACCTCATCCGAAATACATCAATGCTAAATTCTGAATTGATCTAGTATGCAAAGCATCACAAACAGCCTTTATTTTATATATTATTCTGAATGTTTTCCCTGGGTAGTTTACAAAAACAGAACTTAAGTAGAATTGCTTTCTTGTATTTTTTAAATCTAAGGCAGAGACAAGAACTGAAATAAAATCCTTGTTTTATAAGCAATGCCTTAGCCAATAAAACACATTTTATGTGGTTTTGTGTGAGAGTGTCCTGCAAGTATTGGCTCCAACTCACTGCTAAGGTGATGGCATAAGCATCTTAGAAAAATAAATAAATGAATGCCAGTTTGAACTCCAAGCCTTCTGAAAAATTGCAGTGGAAACAGTCAAAATAACTTGGTCCACTGTGCTACTTAAATTGATTTTCATTTGCTAGACAAAACAGCCTACCACTGAATGCTTTGGGTCATAAACAAACAGCAAGGATGCTGGTTCTATCCCCACCACTGAATTATTGTGTCACATATCCATAATCATGTGTTCAGTACATCTCAACTCTAGAAATAAATGTATGTATGAGACGACTGAGGAAAGTGACCCTCCCTTCCTTCACCATTACCACATTTTACAGGAGTGTTATAGAAAGTGTGTCTATTACTGTGTGGTTTGGGAACTTCAGCATTAATGATTGTAAGATGCCACAGAGGAATGTGAGGACAGCTGAGCACATCATTAGTGTGTTTATGCCTTCTCTCCAGCATATCTTTAATAAATGCTGCCGATTTCACCCAACCTTCACTTAAGTTTTTTTGTCCTCCTTCCATCCAGTAAAAGGTACTGCTGTATCTGTGCTTGGCCAACCAGACTGCTTGATACTGACACAGAAGGAATAAAAGACACTTCATGTAGCACCTGTCATCTGTGCTGAAAGAGCAACTGGTGCAGATTCAGTTGTCAAAGTCTGTCTGGGAATGGCTGGCAGGCACAGGAATTCTGCTGCACAGTCACAAGTCAATCTCCCTTTAGTTAAACTGGTTTCTAGCCAGCCAGTATACTGTTTTAACATTTCTGCTTGCAGATTTGTTCAGCTAAAATAGTGCTAGCTTCTTAAACACTTATTATATGTTTACCATTGTTAAGAGGAAAAACCTGCTTAATGTGTTACTTATTTATCATTTAATTCTTTTCTAAAAATACAGGAAGTCTTGCATACCTGTTTATTCAGAACTGACTAATTTCTAGGTGTGTCCTCCATGCCTAGAAAGCTCTGTTACACCATTCACAGACTTTGAAATTTTGAGCGCCTGAGTCATCAGTATCAGCAGGTTGGTGTGAACAAACACCCATCTTACACTCACAGCCTTCAATTCAAAGTAATTCATACCATTTCTTTTTCTGCAAACTGGCAGACTAATAACAGCACATTGGCAGGTGTGAAGATGTTCTATTCCCCCATTGGTCTGAAGTATGGATGTTTGGGACTGGCTTGTATCAGAAGCCTTTAAGTACCATGACGTCCTATTGGCTATAGGGGTTGGACAGAGAATCTATAATTTTGCTTGGTTTATCTCACACTCTCTCTCTCTTACCAACTGATGAAGGAGCAGCTCTTACCAAACTGATGCATGAACTGACAAGGACAACACAATAAGGAGCACAGCTCGGCAGCCATATTGAGACAGGCATGCGGCCTGTTCTGAAGAAAGCTGACCACAAATGATGCTTTAACTAGAGACATTTTAAGTAACTAACAAGTCTGTGTGCCGCCTGAAACTACACATCACCATTTAATCAGGCTGTATGGTTGCCAATATTCAAATGTACTTTGCATATTGTTATTATTTATGAATATTATCAATAATACATTGCTTAAATTGTAACTTAACTCCTGCTTGTCTTTTACTACACCTAATTGCCTGAGGTTATAGATGTAGAAGGGAAGGTGGGGAGAAGTTATATACTTTTAATAACTTATAAACAGTGGTAAGTCTGTGAGATTTGAGGCATTCTGACAAAGGCTGCATATTAATAATACAAAAGGGGAAAGTAGAGTAATATATTTCTCTACCAAGACAAAACAATGGTATAGCAGGCTGCTTGGGCTTAATGACACTTTTACAAGACAAAAGACGCTGATGGAGAGGTGCGAGCGGATTTAAGGTGGGCTGGATGTAGGAGTTTTTTCGTAAGCTTTGGTAATGCTAGTGTTAAATTGTCATTTGCCTTACTTGCAGGTCTTCAATAGCCTAGTTACTGTAATATAAGGCAAACAGCAGACAATGAATACAACACTGTACAGCTTTATACTGTACAATTAATATGATATTGGACATTAGAACAAATTTGATGAGACCTACCCATTTGGTCCAACAACACCTGTCAATCCTATTATCCTAATTTCCTAATACAGCATCAAACTAAGCATACTTATGTAAGTAAAGAAAAACAAAATGAAATTCCTGCTGAATATTCAGGCAGACATAAGCCTCCATAATGGTTATAATTTCTAGGTCATTACCTTACAGCTATACATGAAGGCATGTTAGAACAAATAAGCTCTTTCACAAGAAGATGTGGGATTGCGTTTACAATTGTGCAAATGTGTGCACTCTTCCCTAAACACAGCCTTTTATTTACTAAATATAACAGTCATATTATGACCTATGGCTTGCGATGTGCTGAAATTAGACAATAGTTAAGAACCAACAATCCACCCATTTTCTGATTTCAGTTTAAAGTTGCAGGGAATGGATGCCTATTTTCACTGTTATTGGTTCAAAGCTGGGCAGTATTATTTTTGGGATGCCAGTGTATAGCAGGACACAAGAGCCACATTCACATATTTCTCAAATTCACTTAGTTCATTTCCAAATCTTGGGGATCTGGAACCTTTTCTGGCAGCATGAGGTTTAAAGCAGAAGCCATCCTCAGATGATACACCAGCTAATCACAGGACACACTCACTCATATCGCCCCAGTTTTGGGTTTTTAATTTACCTAATACATGCATTTTTAAAAAAACTGAGGAATGACATGGAGACAGCATGCGAGTTTTAGGAGCTGTAAGACAGCAATACCAACCACGGCAAGAATACACAAAAAAGAAATGCAGAAAAAATTAGATACTGTTGATATGGACCACACCAACCTTATTTGACTTGCATTAGTATGTGAAATGTGAACTAGTGAAAAAGAAAGAGAAAAACAGTATCTTAAAAGTAGTAATATTTCAGCATTCAACATGTTGTTCATACTTACAGTAAGTCAAAAATGCACGTATTAGTCTGTCCTAAACTACAACACATCTATGTTATGAATTCATGCAGGTGGCGCAGAGGTAGCACTGCTACCTCACAGTAAAGAGATTGTGGGTTTGCCGGGTCCTCAATGCGCGGTAGCGCTTTGAATAGTAGAAAAAGTGCTATATAAATGTAAAAATTATTATTTATTATGTTTACCCTCCACACAGCAACATTTATTTTTATAGCATATTTTCATACAAAGATTATAGGTCAAAGTGCTTTACAAGATTTCAAAGAGATGGTTATAAGAAAAGAAAAACAAATTAGGTAATAATGAATAATGCCTTATGTCCTCTGACATTATTATATGACCCATCCCACCTGTATATTCCAGTTTAGGGCCTGAAAGTATTAAAGAAGATATTGAAGTCCCAGCCATGTTTTTCCATGGTCTTGTCTGATGTGTAAATGGGGTTGTTTTATATAGTGGTACACCTCTTAAATATTGATCTGCATATACTGCACAGGGTTGGAGCCCTATTTTTAGAATTTGTTACAAGGTATGGTTTACACTTAAAAACATTTCTTGTAAATACAATACTGATATTGTAAGGCAATTAGGTTTTCAGCACATGGCAGGTCACCTTGAAAATAAGCATTCTGGAGTAGCATTACAACATATTAAAAACCCAGAAATTAAATAATTTGAGATGTTGACGCAAACCATGAAAAGTGTTGTAAACAGTTAATTTCTGAAAATGGTGTGATTTCCTTCTTATGCCTGTTTTGACTAAATACAGACAGTGTATGAGGATATTTAAGACAAAGTTAAAGAAATCAATGATAGATGACTCAGACAGAAGGGCAAAAGACGGTCACTGTCTATTCAGACATAATGTCAAAATACACACATTTCTTTGCTTTCCTCCTTTTCCTAAATTTACATAGTCCAATTTTTTTAGCAAAATAAGGAAGCTATACTGGCAGCTTAGACTTTGTCAGCTAAGGCGTCTCTCTTGAAAATGGCCCTGTCACCAGTCTAGCATTTGGTTTATATCAGGGAAAAATAAGAATCCAAAGAGCAAAAGGAGAAGATACTGAAATGGAAAGCTAGCCCGGAACTGAAAGTTTTCAAAGTAAATGCAGGTGATGGTTGACAGTAAAGAGGCAGGAGATGCTGGAGAGGTACGGTAGGTGCATGACCATGCAATGTGAGTAAAGGTGCTGACGGAAATTCAGTCAGACGTGTAGATTGTCAGAAGTAGCGGCATAAAAGATGTAATGGTAGTGTGCATGCGGTGAGTCCAATCTTTGATCACAAAAAGTGTGTGAGAGGGATGTATGATGCTGATATAGTCAGTGCATATTTAGATATTTACATTGGACTGTTTTGGATTTAAAGTGGTGAAGTTCTGCTAGTTAAGTGGTAGTAAAGGTGAGAGGTGATTGGAAGAAATTCCAGGAGCTCCCTCTAAAGAAGACTTTGAAAGGAAACATGAAAGTTGTATAACGAAAAGTATGTACTACAGGAGTGCCATATGGTTGTTCATCAGTGATGATAATAATAATAATGACTAGATTCATAAATGGAAAGGCTTTCTATAACAGCAAACTCACTACTATTATGGAACAACTTGGATTTCATGGCCAAGTTTCTTTTCCCTTTATTTCTTTTGTTATATTTTGAATATAATTTAGGAAATTCTGTTGTTAATAATAGTAATAATAATAATAATAACACATTTTATTTATATAGCACCTTTCTCTTGCTCAAAATGAACTCCATGGCAGATACAACATTGGATATAAATAATATCAGCATAAAACACTAAATAAACATAAATAGAGAAAACAAAGCTTTGAAATTGAATAAGAGACAATAAACCAGAGTAAAATGCAAAAATACAAATGCTTCAAGAAAACATAACCTGTGACACAAGCATAAATTATCCAATTATCTAGACAAAGAGGGTGAACTGAAAGGAGGGTCAAAATAGGGTAAGTGAAATGCTTTCCTGAATAAATTACTTTTAAGTTGTTTCTCAAAAGAGCAAATTAAGTCTGCTGATCTAATTAATTTAGTAAGTTTGTTCCAAAGTCTAGGTGCAATAGCGCTGATGGCTCTGTCCCTTGTAGAGCAAAGGTTTGGGGCACCATGAGATTCCTTGTGTACAGCTTCTAACCTTTTAAGGGACTAGCACACCATAAGATAGCCACTGAAGCATTCATGAAAACCTCTGTTGTTTGACTCTCCTTCTATCAAGTGGACTTTGAATTTTGATTGTTGCAACAGCTCTCTTTTGCTTTTCTTTTTCTGAATTACTGCTTTTCCTTTGGGTTTTGGATTTCTGGATTATGGACTTAGTTGTCCATGTGTTTGCTTCTGGTTTGCCTTTTTGGAATACCATTTTCATGCCTCTTGATGCTTTTTATCAGATTTAGTTTTTGAATGATTTTATATACTCTAGACTTATTAAGAAAGTGTGTTTGTTGCCCTCTCCCTTTGTGAAATTACAATGAGTTTTTCAGCCATTGCTACATTTTGCCCTATATAGGGCATGAAGTTTGCTTCCTAAGTTTAGGTCTGGGCTGATCCTAGATTCTTGATTTTTGTTTCCTATCTGTAGGCCTCGCTGGAGCCTTGAGACCTAGTTTTTGGAGGCATTGTCTCATCAGACAGCCCTGCAGAAAATTGTAACAGCCACTGTCTCTGTTCAGTGTTGTCCATTTATTAACTGCTGTTAATCCTGAATGGCTTTCGGTACTCTTTGAGCACATGTAAGACCCTCCACAATACGAAGAACATGGTCATATCATATCAGAAAATGTAATTCAAGCATATAAAATCTCTGTGGGATAACAATACATTCTAAAAATGATGGCCGTACTGTAAGTGGGACATCAATATGCTGTATGGAACATTAAACTGCTGCAAGTGAAGCCAGAAGAAATGAGTGAAAAAGAAAAACATAGATAAAAACAAAAATCTATTTGAAAAATCAGAAGTAGATGGAAAGAATAAAAAAGTGTTATAGAAAAGGAAATAAGATAAAATAAAGAAAAACAAGATAGAAAGAATAAAAATGGTTATAGAGAAGGAAAAAGATAAGAAAATAAAGAAAAATCAGTTGAGGTGGTAAATTTGATAAGCTAATTAGAGACTTGAGTGGGTAATCATAACTCTCATTAAAACCTGTGAGCTGCTTCTGCATAACTGTCCAGGGTAAGCTGAGTTAAAAAATGGATGGCTAGATGGATAAGTGGATTGTAAAGTGCAGGCTTAGAATTGTGTCAGTTTTGCATTTGCCTTTAAAGTAGATGTATTAATAGCCACTGAATTCCACAAAAGACTGGACTGTCAGAACTTATTACCATTGTTTAATGGAAATGGCTTAATGATCCACTTCATCCATCCATCCATTTTCTAAGCCCATATTTTATTTTACAGGGTTTCACAGAGCCAGATCCTGACAGCACTAAGCAAAGCTGTTGTAAGTCAGACAGGGAAAAAAAGTAATTATTTGCTATGAATATAGCTTTGTGTTATTTAGTGTGCCAAATGGGGTAATGGGGCAGCATAAGTCATGGCTGTGTTTGTATTGCTAGATTATTGACATCAAGTATTGCATTTGGTTATTAAACAATACCATAAGAAGACACATTGTCTCCAGGATATTCTGTAAAGGAAGACTTAGCCTGGAAATAAATAGCATAACTATTAAGAATGAAGACTTGTCCTGCAGGTTAAGTCGGTTCAGGGGTACTAATTGCTTCAGTGAGTAATCTGTACACATTCCAGGCACTAAGCACAAGTGTGGAGACTCTCAGAATTTAAGAGCATCTGCTTTACAGTCTATTGTAAACAAGCCTACATGTAAGCATTTTTGCAACATGGATGCTATCTAGTGACCTGAGATGAAGACTGGGCTCCTTTGGTACTGTGTCTCTCTGTGGTACTGTGTCTCTCTGGAAAATCCGTGGGTACTGTTGGTTTGACTTTGTGTCGAATGAGTGGTTGCTCACAGAGTCCTGAATTAGGCACATTACCTGCATTGTGAGGGAGTGTCAGTTACGACACTAAGGCCATGTGGCGCGATTCCCCGATGGTGATCCAGCTTGCAAAATCTTCATTGTTGGGGACCCGAGTGGCTGGACCAGCCCAAGGGGTCATCCACATAACATTTCCGGAGGGTGGGCCTGGACCGCGTGTCTGTCTGGGAGGTTGCCAATCAGGATCCCGAGCTGTTTCGTCATGTGGTGGGTGTGGCAACGCACTGTACCAGTTCATGCTCCCCAACTTGACTTGTAGTTTTCTAGTTAGTACAGAGTAAGCTTTCGCAGGATAATGAGAGATCTTAGCCATTGTGCTTAACTTTTTAAAGGATTGCTGAAATCTACCAGGTTATTTTTTTTGCTGATGCTTTTTCCAAGACCAGTTCACATTGGAATTGTTTATAGATATTTTTTTTTTTACAGTACAAGCTCAGACAGGTTAAATGAGTTGGTCGGGGGTCACACTGAGGCAGCAACAAGAACTGTACAGGCCATGTTAGGTTTTAAAGTTCACTGTTTTAGCCAGTACAACACTAGTTCTTTGCTTATGACAAGAAAAACAACCAGGTGACTTCAAGCCAAAATACAAGAGCCGTATGAATTTAGTAACCATAATACAGATTAAGTGTTTTTGATGATGCATAAATGGATGAATCTGCGGTGGGTTGGCGCCCTGCCGGGATTTGTTCCTGCTTTGCGCCCAGTGTTGGCTGGGATTAGATTAGGATATAGCAGGTTTGAAAATTAATGACTGACTGACTAAATGGATGAATGGTTAGAATAAATGATAACAATTTGTTTACCAGAATTTGAGAATAGTTTTTAATATAACTGGACTGACAACCAATACAAATTTATTTTTTATTCATTAATGCATACTTAATATACACTATGTACACCTATACATATGTAAATGTGCATACATTTGTCTATTCGTTTAAAATTCTAGAAGTGCTCTCTTCCTCTCTGGTGCTACAGTGGTGTGAAAAACTATTTGCCCCCTTCCTGATTTCTTATTCTTTTGCATGTTTGTCACACAAAATGTTTCTGATCATCAAACACATTTAACCATTAGTCAAATATAACACAAGTAAACACAAAATGCAGTTTTTAAATGATGGTTTTTATTATTTAGGGAGAAAAAAAAATCCAAACCTACATGGCCCTGTGTGAAAAAGTAATTGCCCCCTGAACCTAATAACTGGTTGGGCCACCCTTAGCAGCAATAACTGCAATCAAGCGTTTGCGATAACTTGCAATGAGTCTTTTACAGCGCTCTTGAGGAATTTTGGCCCACTCATCTTTGCAAAATTGTTGTAATTCAGCTTTATTTGAGGGTTTTCTAGCATGAACCGCCTTTTTAAGGTCATGCCATAGCATCTCAATTGGATTCAGGTCAGGACTTTGACTAGGCCACTCCAAAGTCTTCATTTTGTTTTTCTTCAGCCATTCAGAGGTGGATTTGCTGGTGTGTTTTGGGTCATTGTCCTGTTGCAGCACCCAAGATCGCTTCAGCTTGAGTTGAAGAACAGATGGCCGGACATTCTCCTTCAGGATTTTTTGGTAGACAGTAGAATTCATGGTTCCATCTATCACAGCAAGCCTTCCAGGTCCTGAACCAGCAAAACAACCCCAGACCATCACACTACCACCACCATATTTTACTGTTGGTATGATGTTCTTTTTCTGAAAT
This sequence comes from Erpetoichthys calabaricus, assembly GCF_900747795.2. Classification (NCBI taxonomy): domain Eukaryota; kingdom Metazoa; phylum Chordata; class Cladistia; order Polypteriformes; family Polypteridae; genus Erpetoichthys; species Erpetoichthys calabaricus. The sequence continues at coordinate 76,844,898 of NC_041408.2, read as the reverse complement.
GCTGTGTTCCTTTTACGCCAGATGTAACAGGACATTTGCCTTCCAAAAAATTCAACTTTTGACTCATCAGTCCACAAGGTATTTTCCCAAAAGTCTTGGCAATCATTCAAATGTTTCTTAGCAAAATTGAGACGAGCCCTAATGTTCTTTTTGCTTAACAGTGGTTTGCGTCTTGGAAATCTGCCATGCAGGCCGTTTTTGCCCAGTCTCTTTCTTATGGTGGAGTCGTGAACACTGACCTTAATTGAGGCAAGTGAGGCCTGCAGTTCTTTAGACGTTGTCCTGGGGTCTTTTGTGACCTCTCGGATGAGTCGTCTCTGCGCTCTTGGGGTAATTTTGGTCGGCCGGCCACTCCTGGGAAGGTTCACCACTGTTCCATGTTTTTGCCATTTGTGGATAATGGCTCTCACTGTGGTTCGCTGGAGTCCCAAAGCTTTAGAAATGGCTTTATAACCTTTACCAGACTGATAGATCTCAATTACTTCTGTTCTCATTTGTTCCTGAATTTCTTTGGATCTTGGCATGATGTCTATCTTTTGAGGTGCTTTTGGTCTACTTCTCTGTGTCAGGCAGCTCCTATTTAAGTGATTTCTTGATTGAAACAGGTGTGGCAGTAATCAGGCCTGGGGGTGGCTACGGAAATTGAACTCAGGTGTGATACACCACAGTTAGGTTATTTTTTAACTAGGGGGCAATTACTTTTTCACACACGGCCATGTAGGTTTGGATTTTTTTTCTCCCTAAATAATAAACACCATCATTTAAAAACTGCATTTTGTGTTTACTTGTGTTATATTTGACTAATGGTTAAATGTGTTTGATGATCAGAAACATTTTGTGTGACAAACATGCAAAAGAATAAGAAATCAGGAAGGGGGCAAATAGTTTTTCACACCACTGTATATAACAATGAATTGAATGTTTTTTCCATGGCTGGTATCCTGAGCAGGGTTTTTTCCCACCTTGTGTCCCATGACCCTCAACTGGATTAGCGATGTTTGATAATGGATCTGTGAAGAACTGGAGCTAGTCCTAGCTCAGGGTGCAAGGCACAAATTGACTATGGAGAGCATTATAGTCATCCACAGATCACTTACAAAATAACAGACAGTAATAAATGTCTTATTGATGTGGAAGGATACCAGGATACCTTTGTAAAGTATTTGCAGATACATGGAAAACATGCAGAGGTAATAGGCAGGAATTTGAGTCCTAGAATGGAGATTCGGCAATGCTAACCACTGTGGCCCCCTCTCTCTTCTCTCTCTATATGTATTTGCAATATATATATATATATATATATATATATATATATATAATAACAGTAATAATAACAGCATGGTCCCTGAAGGAGGCATCTCATTCTGGGTATGACCAACCTGCCAGACATAACTCCAATCCTGAAGCATGACTGCTCTTCACAGTCTCATATCTCCAGCCAATTGCTGACTCTGCCGTTTTGTTCCTTTCAGCCCCATTGTGCACCTGTTGTTTTTGTTTGATTTTTATTATTTCAGTAAACGGGGTGGCTCGGTTGGCACACCAACATTCTGTTGGTCAGGGAGATAACCAACTTTCTGATAGAACAGGTGTCTATGGTGACCAGTGGTCTACAAGAGCAAACACTATGAAAAAATCCTTAAGAAAATCTTGCAGTATTCATGACTCATAATCCAAACATATGTATTTTTAATGTAATACTGTTAAATAAACAATTTCCAGAAAATGGTATTGTGAACAAAAATTGAATATGCAAAGTGAAGTGCATAGACTTGCCTCCCATAGCAATATTATTCAAAGCAATGAACCATAGCTAAAGTACCTCAGGATTATTTAGTGGCAGTCTGTGAAAACTGCATGGGTGAATTGACGTTCTGCTTGTTAAAGCATCTCAGATATGCACAAGTCTGAATCAAATTCTCTTCCTGATAATGTTTTCACTCATTTCTCTATAACTTTTAAACTTTGGTTGTTACATCTCTCACTGCACTTTGCAATGTTAATAGTAAGTGAAGGACAATATTAGCCAATTAATAAACTGCTACTGAGCTGGACTCCTGACCAATGAATAATGAGGGGAGGCATTCTTTATATTGTTTTCTGTTGTCCAGCATTAGTCACCATAGACACTATTCTATCAGAAACTTTGTTATATCCATTCTGCAAGAGAGTACATTTTTTCTCGGCCATCACTGTAAACTACATTAGGTAAGTAACATTGAAGAAAAATGTCATGTTTGGATTGAGTATTCATTTAAAGCTAGTAAAGTAAAGTAAGGTAAGTAGAGGAAAGAAAAAAGCTTTTGGTAAACCTGGCCTTAAGATAACCACAGAGCCTACCCACCACGTACACAGCACTGTAATGCTGACTACAGTCCATCGTTGTACTGGAATTATATGATGGCCTGAGGATAGTCTAAGTTTTATGCAGTTTCTTCTTTAATATTGTTCAGGGTTTACAGAGTAGAAGGTACACCTGACACCCTTAGAATGTACTGGGGAAATAATCCATGAAAACAGTTAAGCAGAGCTTCCAAAATGGGGGCCACTATAGTATTAGATTTTTTTTATGTAATGAGAAGTCAAGCAAAATGACACATTTTATTGGCTAACTAAAAAGATTACAATATAAAAGTTTTCAAGGCAACTAAAGCTCCTTCTTCAGGGCTTAGCCAATTTAAGGTGTCATTTAGCTTGACCTTTCATTACATCCATAATGGCTAACACAGTACAACACCCTAGTGCTACAGATTGTTTTTGATAAATTAAAAAAAGAAGATTGGACTGGTTCTCTTAATTTTTCATTTTGTCTAAAGTATTTTGCATGGTGTAAACACTGATAATAATTACTCGCCAGTTAAATCATGATGTGTGCAGCAGATAATATCTAATGATACCAGCATTCGAGCTTCACTTAGCTTAACACTAATGAATACAGCTTGAGATTTTTGACATTTTCAACACAACACTGCAATGCCCTGTAGTGATGAAATACTCATTCATCTCACGAGAAAGGTCTTCATTAAGTTTTTACAAAGTTTTGCCATAGGGATACTTTATCCAGCTGCAGAGCACCTGGTGTGCTTTATTTACTTCATGCACAAGGAACAAACCAACACTAAATAGATCATTCATAGTGTTCCATTTAAAGGGACATGCCCCATATCTGTGTGGGTTTTCCTCTGGGTATTTTGTTTTTCTCCCCACATGCATCTAAAATTATTTAGTGACTCTAAATTGTCCTCAGTGTAACAGTGTATGTATGAATGACTCCTGAGGTAAACATTCTTCTGGTCTTGGGCCATTTACTGTCTTGCACCTTGCACTACCAGTATGGACTCCGGCAGCCCAAGACCTTGAATTGGATTAACTACTTTTAAGAATGTTAGGTTATGTATTAACAATATATATTTCCTGGGCTAGCAATAAAAAATAAACAACTTGCTAATATTAACAGTCTGAAAGAAACCCTTAATCCGATGTACAAAAAAATGCCACTTACCCAGGGCTCCCTGGCAGATGTCAGTCCTGGTTGCTCCTCCAACAATAAATTGGGGATTGGAGCACAGTTCCTACAGAAGAATAAGAAAAAGACACAAATACAGTTTCTTAGTTCTTTATATCTTTCTTCTTAAGTACAGTACAGTAATCCCTCCTCCATCACAGGGGTTGCGTTCCAGAGCCACCCGCGAAATAAGAAAATCCGCGAAGTAGAAACCATATGTTTATATGGTTATTTTTATATTGTCATGCTTGGGTCACAGATTTGCGCAGAAACACAGGAGGTTGTAGAGAGACAGGAACGTTATTCAAACACTGCAAACAAACTTTTGTCTCTTTTTCAAAAGTTTAAACTGTGCTCCATGACAAGACAGAGATGACAGTTCTGTCTCACAGTTAAAAGAATGCAAACATATCTTCCTCTTCAAAGGAGCAAACAAATCAATAGGGCTGTTTGGCTTTTTAAGTATGCGAAGCACTGCGGCACAAAGCTGTTGAAGGTGGCAGCTCACACCCCCTCCGTCAGGAGCAGACAGAGAGAGAGAGAGAGACAGATAAAAAAATCAATACGTGCCCTTCGTGCTTTTAAGTATGTGAAGCACCGGGCAGCATGTCGCTTCACGAAGCAGCTGCACAGAAGGTAGCCAACGTGAAGATGATCTTTCAGCATTTTTAGACGAGCGTCCATATCGTCTAGGTGTGTGAACAGCCCCCCTGCTCACACCCCCTACGTCAGGATTAGAAAAAGTCAGCGCAAGAGAGAGAGAGAGAGAAAAGTAAGCTGGGTAGCTTCTCAGCCATCTGCCAATAGCGTCCCTTGTATGAAATCAACTGGGCAAACCAACTGAGGAAGCATGTACTAGAAATTAAAAGACCCATTGTCCGCAGAAACCCGCGAAGCAGCGAAAAATCCGCGATATATATTTAAATATGCTTACATATAAAATCCGCGATGGAGTGAAGCCGCGAAGCGCAATATAGCGAGGGATCACTGTATATCCATCTTTCCATTTATTTTCCAAACATGCTTATCTAGAGAAGGGTCGAGGGAAGCATCTGTCCCAGCAAACATCAGGTGCAAGGCCAGATCATTTCCCTACTAGGGCACAATCACATCACCAGGTGAGGTGAACACACACACATCAGGGGCAAATGTAACATCACCCATCCAACTAAAGGCCAATTTTCAGTCATAGGCTTCACTTACATAATCTTAGTGAGTCAGAGGCATTCGGCCACGTACTCCCATGAAATCAGTCGTGTAATGTGACAAACCAAATAGGGCTAGAAAGGCCAGAGCTTAGGAGCAGTGCTGGAGGTAGGCTGAACTGCTGGAGAGCCGCCTCCTTGGCTGCAAGAACCCGTTCTGGGTTAAGTCAAGGAGATGGCCAGGTTTTAAAGAACTGCACTGGGGCTCAGGGATTTTAAAGACAGCTTCCTGTGTTTTAACGTTGTTTTTATGGATTCTTTATTTACTGGATTTTAACCTCCACTGAACACTTCATTTTATGGATTATTTATTTATTTAATATTGAAGCACCATACCCTTGCTTTGTGTGTGCTTTGTCCTCATCTGTTCAGCTCATCCGGTTACTTTATCAATAGTGTTGGATTCAAGATGCTCCCAAATTGGAAGAGGGAGCATGGAGCTGTCCTGCACCATCATAACCTGTGTACCCCTCAGACAGTATAGACTCTGTTAATCAGCACTTTATTGACTGTCACAGAAAAGGGGCGAGCGCACTGAGTGATTTTCAGTTGTGTAAATTGACATGATTTGCAACAAGATCATTAAATGCAGATGGCAAATCTGACATACCCCATGACTTGAAATTGCATAGTATGGCATTGGCTTAATACTGCATGTGTTTGGACTATGTGTAAACTCAACAAAGCAGCAAAAATATTTGCAATGAAGACAAAAATGAAAAAGACTAAACTAATAAAGGTTTCAAAAAGAGAAGGGGGACGATTACATATTACTGTTGAAACTGAAAAACTATAATAGGTAAAAGAATTTTGCTTGTTATTTGGCTTTATCATGTAAAATGGATGCTGTTCTAAAGAAGTCAGAGTTCGAACTGGAATGATCAGTGAAGTATTCAGAAAGAAAAAAAAAACAATGAAACACTTTGATAAAAACTTAAAAAAAACGAATAATAATGAGTTACATCCAGACTTTGGCAGCACTATGAATGTGAGTCGTAGACAATGAGAATTGACAAAATATGCAGGATGGAAACTTTTAAAATATGGATCTGATGAAGGACAGAAAAAATAATTTAGATGGAAACAAAAACAAGACAAGAAGTACTATATCAGGATGAGGAGAAGTGCAAACTGATTCTTAAAAACATGTTTATATATACACTGTATTTATAGTATATACATTTTTAATGTATGTTTTATACATAATAAAAATGATCTAAATAAAAGCTACTTAGCAAAATTTAAAAATAACAGTTTTCCTAAAGACAAATGCACTGCAATTTTGATTGCATAACTTCTACAGATTTCCAGATCCACCATATTCAACTGTTCTAATGGGGAGTCCAGTGGTTTTAACAACTGCCTTTGTGTTTGCATGTTTTAACCTGTGCAATATCACACATCAGCCTTACTCTAGTTTCATTTTTTTTTACAGTGAAATGATTTTATAGCTAAAAATTAAGTGGACGCAGGGCCGGATTAAGAGCTTTGGGGGCCCGTAGCACATTTCAAATTTGGGGGCCCTTTTGGTCTGCATCATCTGAAGTTTAGATTCTGAACAGTTCAAACCGGACTAAATAATTATTTTACTCTCGATTATAATAAGAATCTTATAATATTTATGTGAATTTTATGTGTTGGGCCCCTAAAGTTTTGTTGTGTAAGAAATTTACAGTTTAAAAACGTAAAGATAATATTTTTAAAGACCAGTTTTTCAATGCTACACTTTTTCATTAAATATTGGGTCCACCATTTGGCGGCCCCCGAAATTGCGGGGCCCGTAGCATATGCTACATGTGCCTATTGGTTAATCTGGCACTGAGTGGACGAGTTATTTAATGATAGTATTTTAGTAGCCCTGTTAGCTGCATGCAGTGGTATACTAAACTATTAGTTTATCGGGCAAACTTGATGGATTGAACAGTCTTCTTTTTTTGGTAAAATGTCTTATATTCCTATATAAAAAGCAAAGGCAACATGGTGTTCACTGCTCAGCAATGGTGCATCACAGGTCTGAAGTCGTATTTTCTAAGGTTAACCTGATCACAGCACTTTCAGGAACTTGGTTTGATTAACACTAAAATCATCTTCTGTGAAGTTTATAATTACTCGTTGTGTCAGATTGCATTTCTCTGAATACTGCCTAAATACTCTGTCCACTAGATGAGCATGTTAGGTTAAATGGTGACTCATAATTGGTCTACAATGAATGAGTGTGCTCTGTGAAGGACTAGTGTCTTAACCGTGGCTAATTCCTGTCTTGTGACAACTGCTACCTGGGTGAGCTCAATATTTAAAAGGCAGATTCAGAGAATATGTGGATAGACTGATGAAATAATGGGAGGTCAACAAAGATTAGGAGGGCCATGCTTCCTGTGAGTTTTGTTGCTATGGAGTAAATAGATTAATGACAGCATATGCCACACTCACATAGTAGCTCACAATATGATAAAATTTACTGTGTGAGTATGATTTTCACATCTGTTTTATTTTTATTTTTTGCAAAGCTGGCCAGGTCAGCACATAGTTCCTGTGTAGAACTACTGCCTCAAGGCGAATTAGTCCTTGATTCAAATCAATGCCTGTGTGGAGTTTGCATTGACTGCTTTGCTCAGGTATAATGTTTCTAAGTCTAGCATTCTCCTATATTCCAAAAATGTACAAATCGGGCAACTCAAATTGTCCTAGTGTAGGTGTGTGCACATTTGAGTTCTGCAATGGTATGTGGTGCTGCCCTGAGACACTCCTAACTTTTAGGTGAGGCTGCTCCTGTTTCTGAAAATGAAAGGCTGAAGTCAGCAAAATTTTAACTGGAAGGTTCAGGCAAACAGACCTGCTGGTGTATGTGAAATGAAGTCATACATCTTCAACATGGAACCTTTTTTCAAAATTAAGTCTAAAGCAATGTGCTTAACATGTTCACAATGTTCTTCACATACCCTATGTTTAGACATAGAGGAGATATTAAAAAATCTTTCAAGATACTATCTATCCAGTAGTGTTTGTTATAGGGCAGAGGTTTGATTATTTGAATTACTAAGTCAAATATGGCACTGGCCTACTGTGTCAAATTACACCGGAGAATCCAGCTTTGCTCACAGCAATACCTGTGTTCTTATTCTATAACTGATTTTTCTGTACCAGTTGTTCTGATGCTGTTTATCACCTTTTACTGCCAGGCTAGTCCTATGGAACAATTTTATTTACGTAAGGAAAACATTCTTTTGTGTCCCAAGTATTGGCTAGAAACGTAAACCACCATAAAGTCCCCAATTCATTACTCACCTGGATTAATAATATTCAATATATATGGCAGCCATAACTACTTCTCCATGTATTTCAGTAGCTAGGATAACCATTTTTCTTCTACTGAAATTTTGAAAAAGCAATTGTACTATTTAATACAGTTTAATATTTCATCTTATCAAAATATTCCTGTGAGGTAGTGTCAGAGTGTAAAAACCCAAGGAGTGCTATTATTACCAGTATATTTATAAAACACGTGGGTCAAAGATGAAGTTTGGCATGCATGTGAACTGAATACATCATTGCAAGGCTTCTGTATTAAAAGCTTTTAATGTTGAACAAGTATCTTTTAATCTCACTTGCTGGCTGTAAGTCAAAATTAAATCGTACAACCACAGAATAAGTCCGAATCAGCCCCGAGTTCTATTGAGGTCTCAATTGGCAGATGTGACTGAATAGCTCTGAATGCATTGCGAAAATCTGCTATCTCTCCTGCATACAGTCCTTTAATTTATCATACTGTCACCATAACAATAGAGATCACTCAAATTTAAAAATGCCTTGGCAGAGAAAACAGTGTAGGCTTAAAATCATATCAGAGCAGTCAACAGTTAGGCAGTATTTTCATCAATTTTCTTCATCATTTAGACTGACGCCATTTTTGCAACACTGAACATTTTTTAGGGTTTTGGCTACCCCAGATACACTATATGGCCAAGTGTTTGTGGACACCCATCCAAATGAATGAGTTCAGGTGTTTCAGCCATATCCATGTTAACATGTAAAAACAAATAAATGTCCATTTTAGACATTGGCAGTAGAGTGGATCATACTGAAAAACTAAGTGACTTTAAACGTGGTACTGTCATAGGATGCCACCTTTCTCACAAGTCCATACTTACAATTTCTGCACAGGTTTGGTGGATGCTAAGAGAATGCTACCTTCTGGACTGCATAGTGCCTACTGTATAGTTTAGTGGAGGAGGGATAAGGGTCTGGGGCTGATTTTCAGGGTTTGGGCCTGGCCCCTTGTTTTCAGTGAATCACACTATTAATGCTACAAAATGCAAAGACATTTTAATAATAATAACTCTTTACATTTATAGACAATTGTTCACTTCCGACTTTGTGACAACAGTTTGGGGAAGGTCCTTTTCTGTTCCTCTATGTCTGTGCCACTGTACAGAAAGCCAGGCCCACAAAGATAGTGAGGAACATGAGTGGCCTACACAGAGGATGTCCTCAGCCCTATGGAACAAATTTGGGATAAATCTGACTGCCATTTGTGAACCAGGTCTGCTTATCCAACATGAGTACCTGACCTCACAAATGCTGTTTTGATTGAATGGGCACAGGTTCTCACAGATGCACTCCAAATCCTTGTAAAAAGCTTTCCTAGAAGAGTGGAGACTGTTAAAGCTTCAACAGAGGGACAAGTCCATTTTGTGTAAATGTGATGTTCAAGCACCCACAAAGCTTTGGCCATATACTTTAATAGAACCCTCACTATCAAGCATCAGTTCAACCTGCAGCTGTGCTTCTAAGTAATCACTGGGCTCAGCAGTAAATGCTGGCAGCCTTGTTTAAAGTGAATCCATAAACAGAAGAGAGGCAACACAGGCAAGAAGGGAGGATGTAATCAGACAGGTAGCAGCTAGATAAAAAAGGATTGGTAAAGAAGTGCAATCAGTTCTCACAATAACATGGATAAAGGAAAAGGAAGACGAAAATATGGGAAAGAAGTATTGAGTCAAAGCAGACAGACAGCTAGAAATAGAAAAATGTAAAATCTAAATGACATGAAGGAAAATCTAAAATCAAGGGTGAAATGGTGTTTGAAATATCCTGCTTAACCTTCTTAAAGTTCTGGTTTATGTGTCAGATAGTATCACCAAGCAGCAAGGGACAACGCTAATGAAAAAGAGGCACCGCCAGTGGGGTGTAGAAGAATTTTTGAATTCTTTCAATTGTCTCCACAATCTCCATCCATTTCTTTCTTTCTCTTCCACCTGAACAAAAGGTACCTAAGCTGAAATAGTTGACTTTTTCTCTTTGTATTATTTAATGTGAAATTAACCCATGCTTTCAGCTGAGACAGCTACATAATGACACAGCTATTTTTCACCCATATATACTTTTCTGTTTCCATTCTATGTTTAGAGATGATCCTGGCAGCACATAAGGCAGTACCAATCTTTGAACAGAGCTCTCGTCTATCACATACGTGCTTCACAACGAGACAGTTTAGAGCTGCCAGTCATCTCAATCTGTATGTCTTTGGGATGTAAGAAGAAAGGTACCCAATTAAGCACATTTCTATGCAAATATAATTTTTATACAGCACCTTCCAATAATGAGGATCCTCTTAAGATGTTTTCCAAAAATGTACAAAGTGATCGTTGCCTTGTTCTAAACTATTTATTTGTGATTCAGAAAAATGGACTAAACCTGTGAGCACATGCTTTAAAGTCCAGTGTCTTAGACACAATTAGCCCAAGGTTCAGCAAGTCACCCTGTATGTAAAAAAACAGCAGTAATTTATACAAAATGTTTTTAACTGAGGGAATGGAGGGAAAGCCCTGATTCTATGGCAACACACTCCAGCAAAGGGAGAACATTTCAACTTGTTCAAGACTTACAGTAATTCTGATTTAAGACTGCAGTGTTGCAAGGCAATGATGTTATCTATTGAGCCAACCCTGTACCTCTCTAGGTCTCTAATATTAACAAAATCTGCAAGGTCTTTTAAATTGAACTCACGCTGGAATATTAATATAAAATTAAAATGACTGAAAATGAATGGATGGATTAATACATCTGAAGCATAGACTAAACAAGTGAAGATGAGCAATTCAAGCCTGCACTGGTTAATGGTGCGTGTCAAGACAAACCACATGTCTGCAGAAATGAAAATCGGCAGTTTTGTTTTAAACCACAAGCTTCTAATGTGTATCTGTAAATGAAGAACAGACATGACCAGGCAGAATAGTAAGAATGAATGTTTCAACATGAAGAACCTTTCACTTTGGCTAAAGGTGTCACCTTACTGGCTCACTTTTTGCCTTATCTTCCACAGTTTTTCATTATGGGTGCCACAAAATTCTTGCTTGGTTAGTCAGTAATACCCTGAGGAGTATATGGACACTCCCAAAGGGGCTTGGCATGCACACAAATTGTCATTGTCTGCTTTAACTTCTCTTCAGGAAAAAATCAAATGACATGTGTGTAAATATATTCTTTATTACCCTAAGTATTGAATTTTGTATGCTATAGCTACTGTGCCCATTATGAAAGACTGGATGTTAGATAGATACATACATAGAACTTTATTTGTATCCAGAGGAAATACAGCTTTTTCAGAAACTCATTAAATAAATTAATAACATTTACTTCCAGATTAAGGAATTAAATTCTAAATTCTTCTAGTCATCTAGTTTGATGCACCATATTGTAGGTCATGGATGCCAAGAATCCAGTCCTTCAGTAGACACACACATGCTCACAATGGGGAATTTAGAAGACCCCAATAATCTGTCAAAAGGTGTTTGGCTTGTGGGAGGAAATTAGAGCTCCATGAACACACATACACACAAGGACGGATGGGGGTGGACATGTGATTTTGATTGAGAATGGTGTGTTTTTTTTCCCATCACATGGGAGGAAGTCTGGGGTCCTCCTTGGCATTTCTACATACAATATCAATAACACTGCAACACATCTAAGCAATATCAAATGGCTACTTATAACATACCGTACACAAAAGTGGGGAGTTACTCTAGTTACAGAATAACATGTGACAAAGCTAGGTGTCTCTTCAATCCACTGTCTTAGTGGTGATTTGCCCATATTGATGATCTTTGATCATAAAGTGGTAGAATTATTTTGCAACATATGGTTATAGCATCTACCAAATGCACAAACAGTATCATTTGCAAATGTGACCCCCTTGTCGATCTTTTTGCAAAACTCAATGTTTTTATTTACTATTTAATGTCATGTTTTCGTGGAGAAAGTACATAATAAAGATTCTAATAAAATGGGACCCAACAGTAACCAACACTGGACAATATCAAATAATGTGAAAAATGTCCATTGTAAAAATAAAAAAAAAATCTCACATAACTCGTAGCGCATAATCCACTCACATGCTTAAAATCAGTCTGTGCTTCTGAATTGAAAATGCACCCCTGATCTTTTCTTCACTGCTAAAAACGGATGCCTTCAATTCAAAAGCACAGTATAATGGCAATGTGCCTTTCTTGTTTAAATTGTATGCCAAGATTTGCCTAAGTAAGCAGTAAATTAATTATATTTTACCCAAAATGCATGCATTTTGCACATTTTAGGTATGGATAATGGATGTGAGAATTTTTTTTTTCTTTTTTTCCATGGACATTTTGCACGTTGTTTGAGGCTGCCTACAATTGGTCACTATTAGATCCCATTCTATTAGAGTCTTTCTTATGTACGTTCTTCACAAAAAAGTAATTAAAAATTTTCCCCAGCCACCACTAAAAGCTACATGGGGGTTAGCAATGTTAAAACAATATAATTTTTGGGTGGAGTATACCTTAAAGGAATTTGGGGCTACTTTTTTATTTAATCCTTCCCCCAGGCTTTTTCGTCTCCATGTGGTGTTGCTACATTCCCCTCGCGTTATGTTAATGAGTTTTTTCTAGGGACACGTTTCCTCCCACATCCCAATAATGTGAAGTTAGACTAACTGATGACTCTACATTGATCTGGTATGTTTGCATGTTAGTGCTCTTTGATGAGCTGCTATGATAAGGCCTTGGCTTGTGTCTGATTGTGCTTGGGATAGGTTCTAGCTTTTTATGACTTTGCTATAGAAGAAAACAAATTTTGAAAAATGATGGATGAATAAATCCTGGTGAAAGCAAACCAATAAAAACACATCCTTGCTTTATTTTAGTTTAAGTGTTTTTCAAGTAGGTGTCAGAAAAATCTCAAAAACATTTCAGAGTGGAAAGCCTTATCATTGAAATCAGGGTGTGTCAAAGAAGAAAACTGGTTCTCCTTTAATTCCACATGTAAAATTTTGTTACTCAAGAGAAACCCAACCCTATAAGGTTAGACAGGTATGTTCAACCTGTTTTATGTAGAAACAATGGTAGGGCAGGGAAAGAACCATCACTTTTCCTAAAAATAGGGTTAGAAGTGACAGGAGTGCAGTCAAGTTACAGACAAGGTCTACCAAAATGTGTAAAGACAGACCAAACCCTACAGAACTTCCATGCACCCTACACTTAAAGATTCTAGCCTTCACAGGCTCTTCAAAGCAACAGAGTTAGAGGTGTCATTTCTAACAGGACTACATACAAGTTTGAAGTATCAGGCTACAAGTTCAGTGGATTTACAAGCCTCAGCCATAGCAGGACTACAGTCAGGCCTGGCAGTTTAACTGCAAGTCTTGATCTGTAATCAGAAACAGGCTTACAGTATGTTAAGAATACTATAAAAGTTCAAAGTGGGAAACAACCCAAAATTGGTGCCAGTCCACCACAGGGCAACACTCACACACACCAACAATCACTCATACTAGTTCAGTTTAGAGTCATCAATTAACCTAACCTGCTTGTCTTTTAAATGTAGGAGGAAAATCCAAGCATACATTGAAAGAACATGTAAACTCCACACAGGCAGTGCCCAGGCCAGCAATGTAACTCAAGACACTGGAGTTTTAAGACAACAGTACTAATAAATGCTGCAGTATGCTCCTCTTTGATGCAAGGCTGTTATATAAAGATTAAGTGATTTTTGTTATCAAGTTAGAAAATGGATGGATGAATGTCTGAAATTAATTTGGCAAGCAGGGTAATGCAGTGGGTAACACTGCTGCTTCATTGCTACTATGATGTTACATTTCCTAGTAATGCTAGACCATCTAATAGAATTCAATGTCAAAAAGCCTATGGATGCAATAATGGTAAAACCTATACAAAATGTATTTCAGTGACAAAGTAGAATTTCTCGTTCTGGCCTCTCATGCCCTAGAAGACAGAGATATTAGCTTAAACAGATTAAACAAACATTTTCAAAAGTCCCTGCATTCCAAAAACTGAGCAGACAGTGTAGCCACAGAACACCAGGCTGTGAAACAGACTACGTATGGGTCACAGCCGGAAAAGAGGATAAGTGCAGTCAAAGATTTGGTACAAAAAAAACAGAAAGGAACTTTAGGGACACATCTTAAGAACATCTACAGTTGTGTGATATTTGAAATTTTAAGCATAAAAAGCACATAAGAGTGAAAAGGTGCATCCTTAACCAACATAATGAAAAAGTGTAATCACCAATCCCAGTTACCATATCGAACTAATTCCACGCTCTAGGTCAGATACTGTGTCATAGCTTCATGAAACCCACATTTGATTCCTAGTCCAGTCACTGTATGTGTGGAGTACAGTATGTACTGTGTGCTCGCCCTGTGCCTGCATATGTTTTCTTTGATTTCCTCACACATGTAGTGCTTGTGTTGGGGGGAATTGGCATGGAATAAAAGGATGCATGAGCATGCCATTTTCTGCACTGGCATTATATTTTGGATGTATTACTACCATGCTAAGACTTGAGGCAGAAAGCATTTCATCATGCAATGATTTGTTGTGGGAATCTGCAAAAGACTACACAGTGATGTGGGTTATCCAGAAACCATGAAACCTTTAAAAAGTATTTGTACAACATATTAGGGCAACTTAGTTGTTTATCTTGATCGACTGAATATTCTCCTTCTGTTTGTCAAACCTATTTTCTTGAGCAACAAAACGCTTGCTGTAAGCGTACCACTCAATTATCTTTCCTAGCAACAAAATGCCCTAGGCAGGAAACACGCCTAGGCAGGACACCAGACCATTTCATGGTCAAGCATGCACCCACACTCATTCACATGTAGTAGGATATCCTCTAAATGTGGAGAAGACCAAATACTTGCAGAAATCCTATAGAAATACAAGTGAAATAAAAAATGGGATTGCTAAATAAATAATAAAAAATTGCAAAATTACGAGCATGAGAATGGATTGACTCTATAGGAGATGCCTGTTCAGACTTTCAAAAGAAATTTTCTAAGAGCAAGAATGAGTCATTTTAATTATACATTATAAAATTATGAATTATATTTTTATATTGTAATACTATCTCCTCAGGACAAAAGGTGTGCAGTTTGGATAACACTACTAATGCTATTGCTCCCTTTAATTATTGGTTATAATTATTGAGGAGGTTTAAATAGATAGATAGATAGATAGATAGATAGATAGATAGATAGATAGATAGATAGATAGATAGATAGATAGATAGATAGATAGATAGATAGATAGATAGATAGATAGATTTGACATCACATACGCAGTTTTATGTGAATGCATGTATTATTGCAACAGATCACATTGGTTTATGAAATCCAGAGGTTGCATCATGTATGACTGAATGCTCTGATAACATATAACATTCTCAAACTAGATTAATCAAAGTTAGGGGTGTGAGCAGTGGAGGCCTATCCATTCAGCATTCACAAGGCTAGAATCTACCCTTCACAGGTAACCAATGCATCTCAAGACCCACCTCAACGTAAACACACTTACATGGGAGCAATTTACTGCTGCAAATTTACCTGACTAGCACGTCTATGGGGAGGTTTGTGGATGTGGAACTCAAAGAAAACCCAGAAAGACACTGGGAGAATGTGCATACATCACAGCTTGGGATTCAAATCCAAGAAGCTAAGTTTGAGTAAGTTAATGAATGTGAATCTAAAGTATGTTATCCTGAACTCAATGACTGATGTTAAATTAATGTCATTCATTCATCCATCCATTACATGAACATTCTTATTCCAAATCAGAGTTACAGGCTGTCATAGCATATTTTGGCAGCACTTAGATGGAAAGCCATTCAGTTACCACACACAAACACAAAACTTGCACGCTTAGCCACATTACAGACACCAAAGACATGTCCTTGGAATGTAGACTAGCAGCATGGCTGCTCAACAAACATAATGGTAAGTAAACAAACTCATAATCAAGTCCCTGGAACTCATATTGTCATTTAGCTCTTGTATTATCAAGGCCAAAGCACCTGTTTGATATTGGGCTTTCAGTCATCTCCATCACAGTTCATTACTCTGTGAACAGAGGAACATAAGAAATTTGACAAACAAGATGAAACCATTCTGTCCATCAAGCTTGTTTAGTTCATAGATCAGATTCTTAATGATTTCACCCAGGTACCACCAGAAAGTTGCCAAGGTTTCTACTTCAATTCCATGTCTCTGTAATTTGTTTCAACCTCCCACAAGTCTCTGAGTACAGAAAAGCTTCTCCTGAAAATGGTTCCTCTTTGCTATTGCTCTTAAAAGCCAGTATTGAACAACAGTTATTAAAAATGTACGGGTAGGTCCAATTTGAGTGCATGTGAGTCTGTGTATAAGTGTGCCTGTGATGTACAAGCATTCAGTCCAAGGATGGTTCCCAGTTTTGCCCACAATAACGCTGGGCCAGGCTCCAGCTCCAGACATGTTGTGGTATACAGGTCCGATAATGACTAAGTAGATGAAAGCAATAAATGCACTCTTAAAAATAAAGATGGCAAAACGGTTCATCAGAACAATGCCATAGGGGAACCATTTTAGTTTTCTAGAAGAATGATCCATATGAATATTCCAGAAAGAATTATTTAAATCTGTAGCATGCCCCATAAATAACATAACAGATTTGTTAAATATAAATGGTTACTGATGTTAAAAAGAATCTTGCTGTATACAGTAACACTGGCTTAGATCCTTCTTCCTTGATTTGTTTCCATCCTGTAACATTGCCTACTATAACATAAAAAGAGTTCTGTTTTGTCCCAATATTAGGAACCTTTTCAAACCCCAATGAACCAATTCCATATCAAAAGAACCTTTCTTAGAATTAAACGATTTTTTGTCAAGCAGTGGTTCTACATGGAATCTCACAACCCAGTGTAGTGTCATTAAATAACTTATTTTAACAGTGTCTTTTATTCTTTTCTAAACAGATCAAACTTTATTTCAGTTAAAGTAACTTAACTGGATGCACCATGGCCTAAATATAACCGTTTTATATACACCACTGCTTTCCTGGTGATTTATCTATCCATCAGTGATTTTTTTTTTACTGTCTGACGTGAAGGAGTTAAAAAATAATATCCGCCCACCCATTTTCTTTCCTCTTTGGGGCGGAGGCATAATTTGTAGAAACAATTAAAAAAACAAGAAAAGTTTAAAAAACGTTCTTCAAGTTAAAATGAATTTTGCAACTCTAAAAATTAACGGCATCTTGAAGACATGAATTACATGTATTATTTTGCATTTACGATCGAAACTTATAGACATAAGTGATATGCGATAGTAACAGCCGAAAATGAAAACAGCACTCTGCCGCGTTTGCTAACAATAGCGCCCCCTATAGACATTCTGTAACCAGACATGCCGAAGAGAATATTCGCTGTATGTCACTTCATTTTTAAAAAGGCTAAGCTTAGGACCAAAATAAATGTCCGCAAACGGAAGCAATTAAACTATAACAATCATTCACATAATCATTAGTTTTTAACCCTCGTTGCACTCCACGTCCTATTACTTCACAAAGCGGCCACTTTAAAACCATTTCAACTTCAGTAAAAGTCTATAAAAAGGAATCGTTACGAGTCCGTGCAGACCGACGAGGGTCTTCTAAACCTGTGCTCCTCCCGTCCCGAAAATGGAATTATTCTCACGACATATCAGCCAACTTTATGAAAATCTATTGTGCATATTTAGTGGGAACGCTTGCCTTGTTGAAGTCCCTATCATATTATAACTGACATGCACACAGGCTTCATCCCACCTTCCACTTTTCTTTTCTTTTTAGAACTAAGTTGAAACATCTGCATTACCCGCAGTCTACCGCTGTTGCGCAACATGCAATACTTTTTTTTCTACGCAGTACTTACTTTTGGTCTTTTCCATACCACTCCGCGGGTTTTGGAAGAATTTGGTCCAAGTTCTTTAAAACCTAGGGATTCGGGAGCAGCAGGGAAGGTTTCATCCACAAACAGCCTGCCGGCCCCAAGATACTGACTCCGGAGCAAGTCGAAGTCCTGATTGAGGTACTTCACCGCCTGCTCGTTGGACCCAATCCCCGCTGCCCGTGCCCTGTTTTTTGCGAGTTGCGAAGCCATCCCTGTCATAATGGACCTGCTGTTGTGTTCCTTGTTGTCCCGAGAATTTAGGTTCAACCTGAAAAGGCGTGGCGACAAACAGACTTCAAATGAGCCCAATGTCAAACTCTTTCACGCCCTGCAAAATACACGAAAGTACTAACACACACACACATCGAGGCGTGGTCTGCGTACAGGTCTGCACTAGTCACCCGGGGAGCGCGCGTGTGGCATTGCCTTCTGTACATCTCACGACTGCTTCTGCACAACGAGGAACTCGACAAGAACTTTAGGATTCATAACACAGGTCTGCTACATTAAACTCAGGAAGATGTTTTACATGTGAAGTTCTTTTTATTTGCATTCATGGGCACTATTAAAATATTAAAATGTTTCAATCACGTCACATTTAAGCACAAAACTGTAAGTAAATGTAATTAAAATTAGATTAAGTAGATTCCACAATTTGTTAATGTATGGAATATCATATCAATCAGTTTAACGTGAAAATATTTAGTCAAGCCAATTTTTTAAATATATGTATATACACAGTGTGGTCTGAACATACACCAGAATGGATAAAAAGGAAGAAAATTTAAAAGAAGGGAAGGATCTGCCTTGACAGTTATAGTGACAGTGAGGCATTGTGGAGGCATATTGCTATTGGTATAAAGGAGCCCCAGTTGTATTTCTTGACACGTATCTGCTGAACATTTAATTGACTGAAAATACTGTTTGTTAATGTGTCAGAGAGTGGATGTGTAGCATTATTCATAATGGTACTCAGATTACTACCTCCAGGCGGTCCAGAGTGAGTCCCATAATTGAGTCTACCTTCTTGATTAAACTGTTGATTTATTGGTCCTCTCCTGAAATGTTGTTACTGGCTCAGCTCATCACAGTGTAGAAAATTGCACTGGCCATCACAGAGTTGTAGAAGATGTGAAGGTTGTCACTGCCCGCATTAAAGGAATGCCATTTCCTAAGGAAAAAGAGCCAGTTCTGCCCTTTTTAATATAATTTCTGTGTGTTGCAAGACCAGTCCAACCTGTTGTTGATGTGGATCTCCAAGTACTTGATGGAGTGCACCACCTCTCTATTCACTCTCTGAACAGAGTGACCAGATATAGAGGCTGTTCGGTGCAGTGAAAGTCAGTAACCAGTTCTCCACCTAACTTCAATACTCTTTCTCATCTTCTTTATTAATGCACCACATAAGTGCAGAATCATCTTGAGAATTTCTGTGATATGGCCTGGTGTAACTCTGTATGTATAGTCTAAGGTGTACAGGGTGAATAGAAAAGGAGAGAGGACTGTTCCTTGTGGTGTTCCAGTGTTGCTCGCATCAGTATCACAAACACAGTCCTTGAGTCTCACAAACTGCAGTCTGCCTGACAAATAGTCCATTTGATGTGATATTGGAAAACTGTCCAAGCATAACTGTGTTTTCAGCTGGTGTTTGCACTATTTTCTTGGAGTGCCACAGTGTGAGGTTTACCGAAGAATACTTGCTCTGATATCTGCATATTCTAGATATTTTTCTACCTGAACAGCCTCCAAGCTGAATGGGTTTAAAACTTGGTAGATTGGCTCTCAGTGGTGGGTTGGCACCCTGCCCAGGATTGGTTCCTGCCTTGTGCCCTGTGTTGGCTGGGATTGGCTCCAGCAGGCCCCCGTGACCCTGTGTTCGGATTCAGCGGGTTGGAAAATGGATGGATGGATGGATAGATTGGCTCTATTAAAACTTTCATCTTTTCCCAATATGAATTTTGCCTTTATTCAGGATATGTTTATTTCCCAGAGATTTATTAAATAACATATGTAATGAACTCATTAAGAAGAACAAGCACTGAAAGGCCAAGGTCAAAATACCAAATGGATTAAAAACCCAAAAAAACAAAATTCAAACTTGAACTCCAAAAATTTAGACCAAGAAGACCATAACCTGTCTAGTATCTAAATTGCTATCATAAAGTTTCTTTATGAAAAGCTTTTCTCCAAAGCTTGGAATTTTGTGACTATTGTACCCACATCTTAAACAATGTTGACATCATGATTTCACACAGAGCAACGTCAGCTCTTTGTGATTGGCAAGAGCAAGGCTTTGTGATGGGGACTAGGCTGGGGGCACCAAATAAATTTCGGAATGAAATGTAGCCTGTGGTGTTCTCCTGTACAAATTGGAAATCTGTACAAAATTTGTGGAGATCAGTTAAACAGTGTGGATTTTGCAATTTGAATTCAGCTTGGGCGGCATGGTGGCGCAGCGGTAGCACTGCTGCCTCACAGTTAGGAGACCTGGGTTCGCTTCCTGGGTCCTCCCTGCGTGGAGTTTGCATGTTCTCCCCGTGTCTGCGTGGGTTTCCTCCCACAGTCCAAAGACATGCAGGTTAGGTGCCTTGGTGATCCTAAATTGTCCCGTGTGTGTGTGTGTGTGTGCGCGCAGTGGTTGGTGCCCTGTCCCCCATGACCCTGTAGTTAGGATATAGCAGGTCGGATAATGGATGGATGGATGGATGAATTCAGTTTTATATGTTAGATATGGGTGCAGCCACAAAATCCTGACTCATAATAACAGTGCCTGTTAGATAAACAACAACAAAATGCCAGCATGATGACATCATGAAGATATTGATACATTTAAAAAAATATAAGATGAAAACAGACAAAATTGTCCAGGCTAATTTTATGTGCATTCAAACATGGATTTAGAAGGGTATCATGGTCTTTCCTTCCACTACATGCTATGTTAATTCATTCCAAATGTCTACACCACTTCATGAAAAGAAGTGCTTCCTGGCATTCATTTTGAACACACTCACTCTTATCCTCAACTATGGGAGTCACTGCGTAGCTGAAAGAATTCTCATTTTTTTCTACTCATTTTTTTCATATAATTTTCAGGATAGCAGAATTCTATTTGTTTTTTTTCCAGTATTTTTATGTTTTTGTCTTGTTTTCTGGTTATTTTATTGTTGATGATCAGTCCACCAGACAGGGTGGACCTTAGGGTATTTAGTCAAACATATGCACACATGTATAAGATATCATGGTATACATCCACCTGGATGTTACCTCATGATAGTAAAAGAAAAGTGGTGAAGTTAAGTAATTGTTGGCTCTTCTGATTATATTAAACATTCACATTACATTTACTTTTTTCACTGATGCCTTTATCCAAGGTGACTTACAGCATTTAAGATACAATGTGTTATGTTTGTTTTTGCTTTTCACTTGGAGCACAGGCAGGTAAAGTGACTTGCTCATGACAGCACAGTACCAGTAGTATAATCTGAACCCACAAACATGGTGTCTGAGGTCTAAAACCTTAACCACTATGCCGCACTGTCTAACAGTAAAATTTATTTTTTTTAAATAAAGTATTTTATTATGCATCCATCCATTATCCAACCCACTATATCCTAACTACAGGGTCACGGGGGTCTGCGGGAGCCAATCCCAGCCAACACAGGGCACAAGGCAGGAAACAAACCCCGGGCAGGGCGCCAGCCCACCGCAGGGCACACACACTAGGGACAATTTAGAATCGCCAATGCACCTAACCTGCATGTCTTTGGACTGTGGGAGAAAACCGAAGCATCCGGAGGAAACCCACGCAGACACAGGGAGAACCCGGGAAGCGAACCCGGGTCTCCTAACTGCGAGGCAGCAGCACTACCCACTGCGCAACCGTGCCACAGTATCTTTTCCCACAGGTGCCTCCATAATGGTGACCTCTGTTGACAGTTGCTACTGTGTTGCCAGGCTTGGACAACTGGAAATGCATGGTGCAAAATGCCATAGCGCAACAGGTAAAACTCAACATCGACCATTTTCAAAAAGTTTGCAGGTCTACCTCAAATCGTTGCAGTGTGTTGAACAATTCATTTCATTTTTAGGATTAACAAATTTAGTGTTTTAAAATTTTGAGTATGGTTTGTGTTAGTGCTTCAGCACTGATGACAGATTGGACTGATTAGTGTTTACATTCATCGTATTGGTTACACCTGCTCCCCTGACCCCTTAATGAAAAAAAAGCTTTCTGTTTTGTGGTAGTACATGAATCTTTTTCTTTTTGTTTTGGCTGTGTATTTTAGTCATCTCACTGTCTCTATTGGTTTGGTCTTTTGGCTTTTGCTTTGTTCATGCCTTTTTAACCCTTGTAGATTTTTATATACACTTTAGGAGCCTGGTTGTTTCAGGCAAGAGTACATGTCTCTGTATAAAGGCATGTCTCTCTATCAAGGGACAGATAAAAGACATAGTCATAAAGGCCCATCAAGAAGACCTTTGTAAATAGTTCATTTTTTTAGCATCAAGTCTGTTTTCATGTTTCTTTAAAATCAATATTGATTCATTGGCACATTATCATTATATATTATATTATTTATATACTTATTTTATTTTGTTTGCCTGGTGTTTGGGCTAACTCATTGCTTACCAAAATATAAGGACCTGAACTAGGTTCCCACACAGCCTTTAATTTCTAATTAAGCTTTATGTTAGAGGATCATGTACTGATGCACTTGACTTTACTCTTCTCCATTCAGTGTCTAGTGCGGTTATGTCTGGTTTTATATTTTGTTAAAAAGACATACATACAGTATTTTATTAGTCCAGGTTTCCCTAATGTAGTGTGAGAGCGAAGATAAAGGTCTGACAAAGGCCTGAACGTTAGAGATGGAATGAGGTCAAAAAGCCCAATACATACACCAGAGACCAACTTTCAGAATAAACATTAAAAAATGCCCAAATTACACAGGCATAGTGACCTTAAACAGCATTGGCTGTTGCCATGCAAAAACACTCAAAATGGTGGCACCTGCTATCTAAATCATAACACAAAATAGCATCACGGAAACATCATAAAGATGATAATAAAATTAATAACAACTACAAAGGTGAAACAAACTGTACAAAATAATAAAAAAAACAACAATGTATATTTAACAAGATCCCAGTTACTGCTCCTGTTTTGCTGCACCTTTTTTGGTTATGATTTTCAACAGGCGTCTAATTGAGGAGTGGTTAAGGCCTTGTGCCCAGCTGCTGCTGGGATAGGCTTGAACTTCCCACAGCCCACTATGGGACCAGAAAATTAATGAATGGCTATAACATGAAATGTAAAAATGCCCTATGGCCACTAGAGAGTGTTTCAAAGCCCCCAAACCTTGACACAATTGCAGATAGCCAAGTCCTGAGTTCAACAGATCTTTGATTTTGAGAAATACTTTTAAGTATTAATAAACACCAGGATTATTCTTTCTTTCTTTCTTTCTTTCTTTCTTTCTTTCTTTCTTTCTTTCTTTCTTTCTTTCTTTCTTTCTTTCTTTCTTTCTTTCTTTCTTTCTTTCTTTCTTTCTTTCTTTCTTTCCCACTCCAGCAAGATGAGCTATTTCCTCCTTCTCCTCTCCTGGCTCTAGCTCGACTAAGTGAGGTTAAGGGCTCCTTTTTAACATGGACCCAGAAGTATTACAGCACATCAGCATGGAGAGTAGGAAGCACCTCTGCATCAAATGGAACTTCCCTCTAACAGGGGAGCCTGCCCCTAGCAGCCCCTTCCTGCATGACCCAAAAAACACAACAGGGCTGCCTACTGGAACTACAACTCCCATTCATTCCTCTGGGTGTCTAAATGAGAACCATATCAGATGGGATGCTGCTACTCAATGTATTAGGGGAAGAAATGGTAAGGGTAAGTTACACCATTAATTCCAGGATTGAAGCCAGTCCATGTGTGCATTCCATTACAGCCCTTTTAATATTTTATTCATATCTTTCTGTTCTTTAAGATATATTATTATATGGTACAGGGAGTAGCTTCAATGCATAACGTAATTTTTACTCAAATGGAGAATTTTTAAAAAAGCCATTTACTCTAAACTTTATCAGTTGTTCTCTTTAAATGTAACAATCTAACATTGATTGTATTTTTCGGTCTGTATACACACAATAAAACCAAATCACTGGTTAAAGTAATTAGGTTCTTGATTTTCATATTTGACAAGTTTTAAACAACCCACACATTTGAAAAGGAAAGGCACAATTAGTGGAAGTTTAAATCTTATTTAATAAGAAATAAAGCTTGATTGAGGGATGAGACTTCTTTATGTCCAAAGAATGTAAATTAATATAAATTATTTTTTATCGTAAGGCATTAACGGTTGCCTTAATTCACCACTTTTTTAAATTGCTTGTTACTCATTTTATACAAAACATTTTTGCTTAAGAACTAAATAGGTATTTTTTATTATAGTTAATTTGAGCCTGCTTGTGCAGAGCTTCTATTTTAGTTCTTTTTTTCATTTGATGTATTATAGTTAAGTAGTCCATTCAAGCAGGTAAGAGGTTCTCTTTTTTAAATAATTTAGACACGGAGGAAGTTCTATCCAGTCACTTTTTCCCTCTGTTTGTGTGGACGTTTCTCTGGCTTTTTCATTTTTCTTCTGTCATGCCAAAGATATGTATGTTTAGGTAACTGTTATCTGTAAATTATCCCTTAATTGCAGTGAACTTTTCTTGCTTTAAACTTTGTGTTTTCCCTTTTTTTATCTTTATGTATGTTTTTAGCAAATAATTACACCTTTTTACGTTTTTTGATCCTGTTTGATCTTGGTGTTGGGGGATATATTGGCGATCAGTATGATGGTAGTGAGATTTTCCTGAACACCAGGTAAACTCATGTGAAATGAAATAAGGTGATTTATTCAAAAATGAATAAATGCACAAGGGTAAGGAAAGTGGAAGGAGTAATGCTTAATAATAAAAAATAACAAAATTCCACACCACTCAGGCAGTTAAAAAATCAAATCAAATTTTATTTGTCACATACAATTATACACATAGTGCAAACTTGTAGTGAAATGCTTAGTTACAAAAGTTCAAGATCAAAAATAACGTCACTTTTTAATACAAATAAATGTTCCTGACCGACCTGCGGGATGACTCATCCACTTTTTTATGCCATAAAACAAACAACATACTCCTTTTTAGCTTTTCCAAGGGGGTCAATACTTCTCATAGGCCCTTACATCTTGTCTTTGGCTGGCATCTGCCTTGCTCCAAACAGAAATGAAATTGATTATTGATTATGGCCTGTACATAAAACTGACAGTTGTTTATGGCTTAGTGACTGAAAATAAGTACTGTAAGATGAAACATTGCATTGAATGGGCAACTGTTACTAATACAGTATGTGTTCTTAAGAAGTTCTAAAAGCTGACTGGATTAAAGTGTACATTTCAGTTAAAGTTTTGCTATTTTGCTGAAGTTCATTGCCTCAGTTCTGTAGCAATATTTCATTAATAACAGGTGGTGTCACTGTAACATACAAGCAAACTTTTGACTTTAGCGCTGATAATGAGTGACTTTTTGGTGTCCACTACATTAATAGATCTACATTAAGGTCACCTCACTACATATGTCTACTAACGCCAACAACCCTTACTGCAACAGCCTGAAACAACTGTTAGCTCTGTCATAAAGAAATGAGTTATTGACCATTCTCAAAGCTGGCATTAAATATTACATGAAACATACATACTTGGCAGTCTTTTTTCATAATACACAGTACTAATTAGACCTTTTAGTCATTTGGACAATACATAAATATCATAATATAGATTCACAAACCTGCTTAATCCAGCTGAAAGTCGATATGGGGCCTATCTGGTCATCACTGGGCATAAGGCAGGAAATCAGTCTCCAACAGAGCAATCGTTCATAGCAGACATCCAAAGTAATGGAATGCATTTTAATAGCTAAGGATGCTACAAGTTTAAAAATATTTGTTGCCTTTTGTATTTGTACATAGTAGTTTAATATATTTGTTTAGTAATTTTAAGATCAGATGATATCTGTTTAAAAAAAATACGCCAAACCATGTTAGAAAGTCACGCAGGGCAGTGTGACATAGTGGTTAAGGCTTTGGACCTAGAACTTCAAACTCTGAGGCTTTGGGTTCAAATCCCACTACTAACACTGTGTAACCCTGAGTAAGCCACTTCACCTGCCTGTGATTCAAATGTAACCAGTTATATCTCAAATGCTGTAAGTCACTTTGATAAAAGTGTCAGCCAAATAAATAAATAAGTATACTGTGGCGGGTGGCTGGGTCCCATGCCCGACCGGGAAGCCCCTTCTACATATGTTCTGGGGGAGCAACCATGAGCTCCCCCGGAACGCTTGGTGGCAGCCTCCCTGGCTGACGATGGTGCCTCAGTTTCCCGCAGGGCTCTATGAGAGATGGAGTCCTCCACAGCCCGGTTGGGGGCTGGGGTGGCCGCTAGAGGGTGCTGCATGGATTCCACAGCCCAGCTGGACAAATCTTCAGCCCCACCCGGAAGTGCAAATCGGACCAGGTAGTCAAGCACCTGGAACACTTCTGGGTGGGCTATAAAAGGGGCCAGCCACCACCACTCGGGCCAGAATCGGGAAGAAGAGGACAAGGTTGCCTGGGAGGAGTGGTGGTACCAGAAGAAGGTTGTGTGTTGTGGTTTAAGTGCTTTTGGGACTGTGTATTGCCTGTGGGGTTCACGAGGAAGACGTGCCCCACAGGTGAAGAAAATAAAAGCCTTGTTGTGTTTTTACACGTGCCTCTGTGTAGTCTGTGCCGGGTTGGGCGCTATATAGCGTCTAATTCACAATACATGTACGTACAACAACTTCAGCTGAAACATCAGTGGTGATATAGCTGCTGCCATTAGAAAAGCAGCTTGGATAGACCAGGTGCTGCAAATGGAACAGCCATGCTAAAGAGTCTTGTTACATTAAATAGAAAAGCGTGGTATATAAACCATTTGTTGACACAACAAACATATTTTTGCCTCCATTTCATAAAAAACTTGGACTAATGAAAAAGATTGTGAACGCAATGAACAAGGAGGGTGAAGGATTTTAATATTTGAGACAGATGTCTCCACAGATTAAGGAAGGCATTTTTGTTGGTCTATAAATCAAACACGTCATCATTGACAAGTGGTTTGACTTTCTACTAGTGAGGCTGTAGGAGATTGCATGGAAGGTATTCAAGGATATTGTTGAGAATTTTCTTCCTACCTACAGAGCACCAGCCTACATCTAGCTGGTTGACAACATGCACCAAGCACACAAAACAGTGAAGTGCAACATGTTGCTAAAGATTCATTTTCAGGGCATATAAAATCCATCAGTGCTGACCGACTATTGTTGAGCACTCAAACTGGAAGTATCAGAGGCAGAGTAGAAATGAAGATCAGTAGCAAAACAATTTTAGCTCAATCGAATTAATGCAATGCATCAGCTTTGTTAGGCAATTAAATGTACTCAATTCAATAAAACTTATTTTCATGGTTTTCCAAACTCTTACATGATACAGTCAATCAGAAATTATATTTATGTTCATCTTGAAGCAAATTTCAAATAAAAGTTGTTGTCCAGAATAATCAATTAGCGCTGAATACAAACTACATCGAAAAATTCAGTGCTGGTATGTCTTAATAGATAGATAGATAGATAGATAGATAGATAGATAGATAGATAGATAGATAGATAGATAGATAGATAGATAGATAGATACTTTATTAATCCCAAGGAGAAATTCACAATAATAATAATTCATAATGCTTATGTTTCTGATGCAGTTCACCATTTCTTCTTCAGCAGTGAATCTCAAAAGCATGCCAGGTGTTGACTTATTGTGCTGAAAACTCTCTGCAAACCTGTTCACACTTAAAGTCATAAAAGTCTGTGGAATGTGGCACCACAGGAATCCAGTAAAATGGACACTTTGTAAAAGCAGGTTTGGTAACAGGATCCTTTATGGTTGTCACACAGAGGATGGCTGATATTCTAAAATCCTGTTCCTTGCACAAAACAAATGAAAAGTTCCTAATAGTTGTGTGGAAGTCAAGGTGACCTTCAAATGGGCGTCCACCATGAAAATCTTGAGTGACAAGCCGCAGAGGGTCAGCTTTGGTCAAGATTGACATCAAGCTGACATTCTGTTCTGTCTGCCCATATAGTTTGTGGCAAGCCAGTTTGGGGCTATTAATAGATCCAAGGGCATACTGAGAATGTTTGCATTGGGGAGCACAGGCACCAATACTACATTTAAATAAAATGTTTTAAAGAAGAGCATATTTAAAAAGTATTTCCATCCATCAATTTACTGAACCTACTTTTTCCAGTAAAGGATCATGGTAAGCCTGATGCAGCATTAGGTGCAAGGCTTGAACCAGCAATAGATGGGATGCCTCTCTATAGCAGAGCACAGTCACCCAAACCTGGCCAGTTTAGACTAAATCAGTAAGCTAGCACACATATCATTGGGATGCCTTCACACAGACATAGGAGAATGCACAGATGCCACACAGACCAAGGCGAGGCCCGAGTCACACTGCTGACCTACTAAAGTGCCCTTCAGAACCCTCCTAAAATGGAAGATGAAAACACTGTTAACTGTTTGTTATGAGGTGCAGTTCAAAGTGCATTTTGTTCTTGATGAGCTCTTTTTACTCTTTCATGATGTGCAGGTTAAGAAATGTACTCCAGGTAACATGGTGAGTCAGTTGTGAGGTGTGAAAAAAGTAACTTTATTCCATATAGCACTTTTAAGTCCAAATACTTGAAGGGCTGTTGTGAGTGTGAATATGTGTATGTAACTGGAGCTCCATCACTCTGCCTGGATAAGCTCTGGTAGCCAACCATAAACCTTACATGAAAAGAGTGGATTTGTAAACTCATTCATACAAACATTTAATAACCCATTAATCAATTTCAAGGGCAAAGGAAGCTGCTGCATAATTCGACAACATTGAGTGGAAGATGAAAACCAATTCTGGTTGACTGCAAGGTACATTTACACACACACAGCCCTGCTCACATTATCTAATACTAGGACAGTTTAGGGTCTCCAATTAACATAAATTGCATATCTTATGCAGTGGTAGCGCTGCTGTCTGGCAACAAAGAGAGCAGGGTTTACATCTTGTGTCCTCCCTATTCAGACTTTTCATGTGCTCCCTGTGTCTATGTGGGTTTCATAGCATACTGTTGCCTCCACCATTCTTATATCATCTCATGCTCAGGGCTAATTTATCATTTGTTGCATGTGTATCTGGGGAGGGTGGCTTCTAGTGCTTCTCCATAACTTCAAAAAATTCCAACAAGCCATTGATGCATTTTAAGAATCTTATGATTGTTTTTTGATACATCCAAAACCACAACATTATCATACTGTTTTATTTTATAAAACTATTGGGGCAGAGGAGGTAAATAAGGGAAAATAGAAAATACCAAAGACTATATAGAGAACAGAAGCCTTGTAACCCTGGTGAGCATACCTTTGCAAGCATCATTCCCCCTCCTCTGTTAGGAGTAGGTGGCTTCCTCACTTTCCCAACTCCAAGGTACTGCAAAAGTGCTCTCATCCTCACCTTCTGTCTGTCTGTCTCTGTACTGACTTCTCCCTCATTTGGTTAGTAAGCCTTTATTTGTTCCATATCACTTTCCAACTTTAATACTGGCAGAGAGTAGACATTAAACCACACGAAGACTCCATAAAGTGCTGCTTCTATGGAAAACATCCTATATTGTTCCTGATCTAATAAAGCAGATGTCACTTTACCTAATGACCACATACCAGTGGCCCTTACATCCCTGGTCAATATAAATATTCTCGTGAAAAAACATTTGGTCTCATTGTAGTTTGCCTATCAGACAAAACTCGTAGTGGAAGAGATAATTATCTTTCTGCTCCACAAGGTTTATTTGCATCTACACAAAGCTGGCATCACTGTGAGGATTATGTTTTCTGATTCTCCACTGCCTTTTATATGATCCATCCATACCTTTTAAGGAGTAAGCTCAGACATACTGTATTTAGGTGGGTGAGCCTGTGATGTTCTGGATAATGTGCTGTCTGTCTGGAAGACCGCTGTTTATAAGGTTCAAGGACTGTGTGGGCAACACTGGAGCACCATTGAGATCACTACTGTCTTCATTTCTTTTCACTTTGAACACATTGAACTTTAAATATAACACTAGATCATTTCACTGGCGAATATTTTCAGATGAGTCGGCACTAATGGGGTTTATTGAGAAGAGGATAAGATAGAGTATAGGAGTCAAGTGAGGAACTTTGAGAGTTGTCTGCAACTCAGTATCAGCAAAACCAAGGAAATGCTTATTGACTTTCACCTCAATATACAAGAAAGATGAGAGCAGACTTTTTTTTTCTTAAGAGATTGCACTTCGATAATGTGGGCAGTGACATCCTTCACATATTCTACAACTTGTTGATGGCCAGTGCGATTTTCTAGGCTGTGGTGCACAGGACCATTAACATTAATTGAAGTGAGGCCCACCGAATCAGCAAGCTTATTAAACATCCCAGAGGTAGTAGCGAAGGAAAGAGTGCAAACAAACCCAAGTGCCATTATGATCAATGCTGTACATACCTCCTCTGACACATTAACATTGAGGTCTTTCAGCCAACTAAGCAGTCATTCAACAGAAGTGTGTAAAAAAACACTACTGGGGCTCCTTTGCTGTATATCTACAGCAACACACCTTTATATACCACCACATGCTCTCCGTGCCCAAAAGGCAGCTCCCACTCACAGTCCCTGGTATTTCTGCACTCTCAAGGCTTGATTTAACATTAGAGACCAGATCTTCCATCCATTTACTGCACTGCCTGTTTTATCTAAAATAGCAAGCTCTCAATTATCTCAAGAGGAATCTCTCTCCTGCCACCTACTGGCAATCAGACCTTTCATTGGTTACCTGCTTTTCCCTCCTTTCTCTTGTGTTGGCCTCCTTATGGATTTTCTGTACAGACACTTGATAAAATGAAAGAGCAATTCCCATTCTGGTGTGCAGCAGGACCTTCCATTTGCCGGTGAGGGTTTTGTTACATTTTTTACTGTGTTTTACTCTTATCCTTTAATGCTCAGATTCCTGATCATCCCCTTCAAGTTCCAAGAAAACACAGACTACCTTCAACATGCATCAATGATGAATTACTTAGAATTGTTGACTTCAGGTACTAAAAGTCCATGTGCCAGAATGCCAAAGCAGTACCATATTAAAAGTGCCTCAGAGTTTGGCTTTATTTTGTGTGTATTATTTTTTTAGCTTCATGTGTCTGTGTGGGTTTTCCACCAGGTTATCTGGTTTTTCCTCCCACATCTGAATGACTTTGGTTGGGTTAAGCAGCCCTGTAGGAGTGAGTGTGAGCATGGCTCACTGTGTGAGTGGTGCTCATTCAAGGTTGGTTTGTACCTTTTGCTGATAATTTTGGGGTACAATTCATTCCCCAACCCACCCAAAATGGAACTATACAGTTTTGATTATACAGTTTTAAAAGTTTGACTATTTTTCAGGTCTGTTCAAGAGCTTTTAAAAATAAAAGTAATGTGCAGGTTCATAAAGACCAGCATCTATCATAATTATAAGCTGTCCTGTTCACATGAATTTCGACTGAAGTTTGGAGTTTTATTTTTTTAAACAGACATATTATCATGGAATCACTCAACTAGAATGTTAATTACTGTGTACAAACACAAAAGCCAACAAATATTTTTAAACATGTACCGTCCTTAGCCCCAAGGTTCAACAGACTTATAACTATAGGTCTCTTTGGAGAGAACACATTTGGCCATTTAGGTGGTCCTAAGGGGCTCATTTATATAAGCCTGCCCTTGTTTCTAAAGAAGACTGGCCTGTTTTTCTGCATATTGTGACATAAGATTGTTTCACTCAGATATGTTTAACTTAACTCAGATGCTCAATTATACCTTAAGTTTAGATAAATTAAACATGTTGGTATTATTTATGCATTGGAAATATTCATTTTTTTATTCCAAAACCTTTGTACTTATTTTTGCAAATATAAGTGTATTCTAGGACCACCTCTGTGGTGTACTCTGGCCTGCTTATGTCAAAGCCATTCCACAGTTTAAGATGGAATAGATAATTTATGTAAAAAGATTCCACAGTTCCAAGGTTTTTTGCTTTCAAGAGCCTCTAAAAGAACTTCAAAGTATTCTTCAGCACAAGACCAAATCTTTAATAAAATCTTAAGACCTTGTCATACTACACAGCTTTTCCAGCGATTTTCAGTTGTAACCTTTGTGTACATAATCTTAGCGAGTCGGAAGCAGACCCTGTGCCCCTGTAAAGGTGGTTACGTAATATGACATGCTCACTGACTCACTCCAACTAGTGCCTGACTAACACCAATAAAACCAAACAGAGTTAATTTTGTTTTAAGGCATAGGGGTGAGCACTGTGCACATGAGAGCTGACAGCCAATGAATGCTCATCTGGAACAGTTCATATAATCCAGCAACTGGGAGTAAGGAGCTTGGGGGCTTTGAATCTCACAAACACACAGAGGAATCATCTTTTCACCGACTTGATTGCATACAAGCACCCTGTGTGGTGAACCGAAGATTTCAAATTTTGATTCATCGCTCCATAAGATTTTCTACCAGTCTGCATTAGCCCACAGCTGGTATTTCAAGGCCCTATTTTTTGTCCTTTAAAGAATGGCTTTATTACGTCCACTTGCCCTGTCAAACCTGCAGCACAAAGTTTCCTCTTCACAGTGAAACTGAGACTTGCCTTTTTTGACCACCGTTGAGCTGTGGCTGAAGCTGTTATGCTATGAGGTGCATATCACACAAGCTGATAACCCTCAGAAACTTGTCTTCTGATTGGGTTGTGACTTTGTGTCAGTTGTCTTCCTATCAGAATTATTTTTTCTTTTGTCTTTCCATTTTCTTTCTCATTTCAAGCACCCCTGCTGGCTTTCTAGCCTGATTGCTGCTTCCTCCCCAGTGGTGCCTCCAACCTTTGCGAAGTCTCAGAATAATGACTATGTCAATATCAAATGTGATGCCAACTATTCATTTTCAAAATCCACTTTATACCTTAGAGGTGTTTGGCTAACCAAAGCCTTCCTTGTACTTAAACCTGATTTGGATGACTGTCCACATTCTAAATTAAATCTTTCTAGTTAGTCGTCCCTTCTTTTTCTTTATAAAGGGTTTAGTTTGAGTGCTGACTGAATGCTGGTCCTCTAACTATAAATGAGATCTGATTAGATTGGCTTCTATTCATTTATCAGGATTGTGTGTGACACACAATGCATTAACTGTTCAGTGTAGAGCTTGAGATAAACATCTGTTTTTATTTTTGGCCTACAATTTCCCGCCATACTTTCTTTAGTTTTTTCCATTAATAATCATGACAAAGATGCAACCTGTAAATTCCGGAGTGGACCTACTCCCCCATGGCAGGGGAAGCTCATCTGTGTTGTACTAAGCTCTGTTATTTTGTTGTTTTAACAGAAACCCTTTGTCACACTTGAGATGTAGAGAATAGGCAGCATAATGCAACTTTAGCAATGCAGTTCACATTTTTAGCAGGATGTAAAAGCTGCTGCTATACGACACTGTACCACATCAAAAGCCTGGCTTCCTCACACTGTGCCTTGGAGTCACTTAATGAAAGAAAGATTTTCAGAAGGTTCTAAATAACAGGATGCGTGACTGGCAGCAGTTTTGCTCACATGGGAGGGCTATAGCTTGACACATCACAGGGCATATTCACGTAATGCCTTTTGTCATTTTATGGACTTTTCCCTTTTTCCCATCGACATCAAAAAAGCTGGATTTCACAGCACATGGAAGAAAACAGAATTATTTTTAAGGGTAGAATTTTAAAATGTATAGAATTTGTGTGCATATTCAATTCATTTTATTTTTGTTTAACTTTCTACACTGAGTGTGGGCACAGAGTGCTGTGACAATTTCTCAGATAAAATGCATGTATACATTTTGTAAATTACTAAGTAAGGGATTAGTACACATAAAGATAGAGATCTGTTTAAACACACAGGATAACAAATTAGTTGCATATCCTTGTAATACATTACCATCGCAAACACTACTTTTTTTTATTAAACATGAGTAAACGCCAGTGGGCGCAGACAGAACTGAGCGTATCAGTGAAACAGTCCTTACTGACTGGAAAGCCTGCTTGCTGCCTGATAATGCCCCCATCTCTCCATCTGTTTTCAAATTCTCTTTACCCAGTTCCTGGAGTTTACCTTCACTGTGTCAGAAGCAAGAAAAGATTAACCCTGGAAGTGGTTCCAGTCCATAGCAGGGCACACTCTCACACACACAAACACATACAGTCACATTTTTGCATTATTGGCTTTGCATTTAGCAATAAAATTAACTTTGCAATAATAATAATAAAATAATAATTCATTACATTTATATAGCGCTTTTCTCAGTACTCAAAGCGCTATCCACACAGGGAGGAACCGGGAAGCGAACCCACAATCTTCCACAGTCTCCTTACTGCAAAGCAGCAGCACTACCACTGCGCCACCTGTGAGGACAATGTAAAAGGAAAATCTGCACACTTCTGGGTTCAGAATCTGCACAAGCAGTGACTGAGCCAGGATTCAAACTGAGGACTCTTGAGTTGAAATGCAGCCACTGGAACCTCTGTGCTGACCTTAACAAAACGATCTTGATGTTGACACCAGTGTCTTTGTGCTAAACCCTCCATTCTCCAATGACTGCTTTATCTTGTATCTTCTTCTAGCACCTAAATATCAAGTGGCCTAAAAACAAGCAAACATAAATATTAACAACCACAACTATCCATCCATCCATTATCCAACCCGCTATATCCGAACAAAAGGTCATGGGGGTCTGCTGGAGCCAATCCCAGCCAGCACAGGGCGCAAGGCAGGAAAAAACCCCAGGCAGGGCGCCAGCCCACCGCAGGACACACACACACACCAAGCACACACCAGGGACAATTTAGGATCGCCAATGCACCTAACCTGCATGTCTTTGGACTGTGAGAGGAAACCCACGCAGACACGGGGAGAACATGCAAACTCCATGCATGCTTCCCGGGTCTCCTTACTGCGAGGCAGTAGCTCTACCACTGTGCCAGCATGCCACCCACCACAACTATAGCCTTTCAAAATGAAATGAAATACGGATGTCTATGTCAAAGTGCCTTTCAGTTATATAATTAAAGCTCCTCAATACTCTAGCAAGAGATGTAAACCAAAACATTTTTCTTAGTTGTTTATCATCTACTGTATGTAGACGAATATCCAACCATCCACCCATCTTACAAACCCTCCTGAGTAGGGTTGTGGGAGCCTACCAAAGCACGCAGCAAAAATAGAGTGCAAGGCAGGAACAATTTCTGGACAGGACGCTCATCCATCGCAGGGTAAACACAAACACACACACACAGGGCTAATTTAGCAGCAATTTACCACCTAACCTGAATGTCTTTGGCAGGAAACCAGAGCAACAGGAGGAAACCTACACAGATATGGGGAGAACGTACGAACTCCACATAGGGAGAACCCAGGATGTGATCCCTGACTTCCTTGTTGTGAGGCAGCAGGGCTCCCAATGCAACACCATGTTGCTTATGGAGGAATGTTATTGAGTAAAATAAGGGATGAGAATCAGACACTGTGATACTAAAATGAAAGAGAGCATGAACTCTGTAGCAAAACCCACAGTAGAGACATTGTTTTTTTTAGGAGATTCAGGAAGCTTGTTTACAATGTACTTAGGGCCTTTAAAGAGAAGCAAATATGATCTAACTATCTAATATTTCAATTGCCAAATCTATCCAATTCTCTACAGTATCTGTTAACTAATAATTTAACATATCATTGGCAAAATATCATCAGATGTTTCCACTGTTAAACAAAACGCACACCTTTTTTTCTCGGGGAGATGGCATTATAAACACCTGCCCAAGTTCATGTTTGTTCTGCTTTACATGGGAGCACACATTTGCTTATGTGTTTTCACTGCAGGTGTACAATTCATTTGCATCTCTTGCATTCATGAAGCACATTTTATCAATGGGATGGTAGCAAAACTGGATGCCAACATAAAAAATCCTGTCCATCCCCTCTAGGAGACTCTCTCTTGGACCACTTTTAGCAACAGGGACATTCCACCATAATTGTTCAAGAAGTGCCTCTGGGGAACTTTTCTCCTTGCTGATATCAGGCAGGGCTGCATGGTGGTGCAGTGGTAGCACTGCTGCCTCGCAGTTAGGAGACCCGGGTTCGCTTCCTGGGTCCTCCCAGCATGGCGTTTGCATGTTCTCCCCGTGTCTGCATGGGTTTTCTCCCACACTCCAAAGACATGCTGCTTAGGTGCATTGGCGATCCTAAATTGTCCTTGGTGTGTGTGTGTGCCCTACGGTGGGCTGGCGCCCTGCCCAGGTTTTGTTTCCTGCCTTGCGCCCTGTGTTGGCTGGGATTGGCTCCAGCAGACCCCCGTGACCTTGTGTTCAGATATAGCGGGTTTGATAATGAATGGATGGATGATATCAGGCAATTTAATGCGGAAGCATTAAAGTCATATTAAAGTCCTGAAGTCCCAAACCAAATGCATAAATTGTTTAAATTCTTTTTGCAATTTCTGCACAATACACATTTATTTTTTTTTATCAATGCTATTGATTGATTATATTATTTGTCCTATTAGTCAGTATCTATGTTTTTTATGTTTCTGGTGCTGCATGCATCTAAATTTCCCCATGGGATTAATAAAGTTTATCTAATCTAAATTAATCTAGTTAGGGTTAAATGCTTGATGATTAGTTTAAGGTCTGATTGTGTTAGAAGAGGCAAAAAGGGCTGTTAGTGTTTAAAAGGGAGACTAAATCTTTGCTGTATTACTGTAGATGGACTCATTCTTGCTCTCAGAAAACTTCTTTTGAGACTCTCCTCCAGAGTCAGTGCATTCATTCTCTAAATCTGTATTTTGTGAAACAGGGTGAGCAGAACCTATCCTGACACCATCAGGCATAAGGCAAGAACTCACCTTGGAGAAAATACTAGCCCTTCACAAGGCACTTTGAATGCACACCTACACCGAGTTAATCCAAAGGGGCTTTGGAAAAAAAATACACCACCAAAAGAAAACCAAACAAAAGGAGAACATGCTGGCATCTGAACACAGGACCCTGGTGCTGTGATACAGCAGTGCTAGCCATTACTTCACCATTTCTAACAAACGCTGTTATTTGACTGTAGATTAAAAGTCACATAACCTGTGTACACAGGGTTAAACTGGATTCATAGATCAAATTACAACATGCGTCTTGGGGGATGTGGGAGGGAAAAATACAACATCTTTTGGAAAACATACACTAGTACAGGAAGAACTCCACATGGACAGTGACCAGGTTTGGGAGCTGAAACCCGAATACGGATCCATGACGACCTAACATAATAATATAACATTCTCCTGTCCTCTTAATCCAACCATTACCATAAAATTCTCACTCTCATTTTATCCAAGTACTTAACAAGGCCAAAAATAACCCTTGATATAGTATCAATCCTCAACAGTGCCACTATAGCACATCCATTCCCCATGGGATTGGGAGGGTTAGTATAGCCAGTTAGAATGACCAGTTAGCCCAATACATACATCTTTAGAGCGTAAGAGGAAAAGTCGCACTAGCAGAAAACCCCAAAAACCCCACAAGAAATCCCCACCCAACCACAGACAGAACATGCAAACTACAATAAGACTGAAAAAAGTTAATACTGTAACATTAAAAGTGCTGATGTTTGGAACCTTTAAGCACTGACCTTAATGGCTATATCCTTCAAACATTTATCCCTGTCTATCTATCTATCTATCTATCTATCTATCTATCTATCTATCTATCTATCTATCTATCTATCTATCTATCTATCTATCTATCTATCTATCTATCTATCTATCTATCTATCAACACAACAAACTGTGCATTCTGGTATGCCTTGTTTAACACCACTGGTGAAATCAATAATTTATTGTTCCTCTTAATCTAAACTTGAATTGGCGACATTAAAGCTGTATTTGCTATGTATCTAATTCAGCAGTTTTCAGTCTAGATCCGAATCTCTGCACTAGGATGTTGCTGATCTCTACTTGAAGTAGACTTATAAATTCTATTTTATGTTGATGGCCACTCATACGTTTTTGATCTTGTTTGCCTTTCTTAACTAATATGCAACCAGCTCTATTATATGCATTTCCATTTATAGGATTTAGCAGGTTATTTGTTATTACCTTAATATTTATATTATTTATTTGATTTTGAATAAACAATTAAGACAAATAGTTTTCATATTATTATTTTTTTTTATTTCTGTTTTTTTCTTCCCTACTGACTCATAACCTTAGCATGTTTGAGTTCTGCCAGGTCTGAGCTTCACTTGTTTGTAGACTGAGGACAATAGATGAGTGTTTTTGAAGGGATTTCCTTGGTTTATAGCACTGCCATTTTCTGACACTAGATGGCACTAGAGATTTTTGCATTGTGCTGGTTATTTTCTTTTAATTCATGGGTTGCTATATAATGCAGATCAAGTTTACAAAGTTTAGTGAAATTCTTGCAATATTAAAGGTATTTTTATCTGCAGTATACACTATGGGTTACTTACTAATAACATTCTCACACTTTAAAATATAATGTCCCAAATAGCTGTCTTTCCCCTAACAGAACAAGAGTTTTAAGTTTAGATATTTAAGTGTTCAAACAAAATGATTAAGCTATCTGCTGATTCTGCTTTACTAATAGAGGACTTTTGGAAACTGGAGTCTTCTTTAGTTGGACGCAACCCTGGATTTGATGTCAGTTTATCATAGATGCACAAATACATGCAAAAGACCATCCATGCTAGGAAAATAGTCAGATAACAATTATCAAGAAATATATTTTTTTTCATTCACAATAGTAGTCTACAGAGAAAATCCATGAATAGTTGGACAGGGATGGACAAACCCTATGTAATGAGTAACTGCACCAGAAATTAAACCCTAGTCTGATAAGACAAAAGAACTAACCACAGTGACACTGTCAACAATAAGAGTCTGTTTAAATAACACTGACAATTGCTTTCGGCCACTGTGACATTATATAAAAGGAATGAAGGAACAAATTTGTTATCAAAAAAGAAAGAATATGTAGCTCCTTTCACAGTAA
Organism: Erpetoichthys calabaricus; assembly: GCF_900747795.2. Lineage (NCBI taxonomy): Eukaryota > Metazoa > Chordata > Cladistia > Polypteriformes > Polypteridae > Erpetoichthys > Erpetoichthys calabaricus. The sequence goes on along the minus strand of NC_041408.2, from coordinate 76,805,721 downwards.
GTACAATCCATACAGTAGATTAGGGCTCAAATTGCATCCATAAGGTTTTCAGTGCAATACCCTAACCACTGAAACACATTGTCATTCTTGTCCATACAAGTCAACTCAAAATTATCCCATGACTGATGTTGCAAGAATGAGCTTCATTGTAAGGCTCTGTGATGGAGCCTTGCAGTGCAGAGTCATCATTTTACTGTGGTCTTTTAAAAAATAGATAGATAGATAGATAGATAGATAAAACAGGGATAAATGTTTGAAGGATATAGCCATTGCAGTCAGTGCTTAAAGGCTTGAAACATCAGCACTTTTAATGTTATTAACTTTTTTCAGTCTTATTGTAGTTTGCATGTTCTCTCTGTGGTTGGGTGGGGTTTTTGGGGTTTTCTGCTAGTGTGAGTTTTCCTCTTACACTCTAAAGATGTATGTATTGGGCTAACTGGTTATTCTAACTGGCTATTCTAACCCTCCAAATCCCATGGGGGATGGATGTGCTATAGTGGCACTGCTGAGAATTGATACTATATCAAGGGTTATTTTTGGCCTTGTTAAGTACTTGGATAAAATGAGAGTGAGAATTTTATGGTAATGGTTGGATTAAGAGGACAGGAGAATGTTATATTATTATGTTAGGTCCTCATGGATCCATATCCGGGTATCAGCTCCCAAACCTGGTCACTGTCCATGTAGAGTTCTTCCTGTACTAGTTTCTTTTTCCAAAAGATTCTGTGATTTTCCCTCCCACATCCCCCAAGACTCATGTAGTAATTTGATCTATGAATCCAGATTAACCCTGTGTGCATAGGCTATGTGTTATACCGGCCTTTTCCTGCCTTGTACCTAGTGCTGTTGGGATAGGTGGTGGCACCACTGTAATCTTGAATTAGATGAAGCATGTTCAAAAATAGTATGAAATGCTCCCTTTAAATGTTATTTTCTGTTTGTGCACTAGATGGCAGTAGGAATCCTAAAAGCCTGCCACACTTTACATCTGGCTGAAGTTGGCTGAAGTTCTCTATTTTCCTTGAATTGTCATGTTGAGGAAATGAAGAAAAAAAAATATCACTGCCTGGGAAAGGTCACATAATTTGTGACGCATAATATCAGGTCTGATGGTGAGAAAGTTTTACCAGCACCCCTCAAATCTGTATCACTACACCTACATATAGATGATAGTAGAGTTTACTCTGAGTTCAATGGCATCAAAACATTTGTCTACAGTAAAAATAAAAAAAGAAAATTGAATACATTTCCAATGAATAAATAAAGGACAAGGTAATTCAATCTTATTAGGCTTTAGTTTCATGTTTATGATGTGCGCTAATTATTCTGGAAGTAACCATTTAAATTTAACATGATTCAAGATATCTTGAAATACATTTCAGATATCTTAACATTCATGCAATTATTTTGAGATATCCAAAAATGTGTCTTGAGATATCCTGAAATGCATTTGAGATATCTCAAAATGTATTGCAGATATCTTGAAATATAAAAGAGCATATTTTGGGATATCTCAAAATGAGTTTCAGATATCTTAAAAATAAACTGTATTTTAACTGTATTCCTTTACAGATATCTCTAAATATTAAAATTGCTTACCGTAGTTGAGTAATAACATTAGTCACCAAAAGAAATCATAATAAGAAGTTGTCTTTCAATCAGAGGCAATTCTAGGGGGCTCCATAACGCTCTCCAAGTCACCCTTCCCTGAGTCCCGATATGGTAAAATGTATTACCATTATTATAATGCAACCTCAAAATAAATAAGATCAACAGGGAGAATTTAATAAACCCAAATACTTTATTTTAATTTTGTAAAAAATTATATGTAGAAATAAAAGCACACAATCAATACAAAATTTATATAGAAAATTGAAATAATAATAGAGTAAACAAAAAATCTAAAGTAAAAAAAAAATTTAAATAAAAATTAAAAAATGTAAGCTTCACATACAAATAAATACAAATTACACATTTATAAAAAAAACCAAAAAAAAACAAACTGTCTCTTAAAGTGGGCGGCACTGTGGCGCAGTGGGTAGCACTGCTGCCTCACAGTTAGGAGACCCGGGCTCGCTTCTCGTGTCCTCCCTGCGTGGAGTTTGCATGTTCTCCCCGTGTCTGCGTGGGATTCCTCCGGGTACTCCGGTTTCCTCCCACAGTCCAAAGACATGCAGGTTAGGTGCATTGGTGATCCTAAATTGTCCCTGGTGTGTGTGTGTGTGTGTGTGTGTGTGTGTGTGTGTGTGCCCTGAGGTGGGCTGGCGCCCTGCCTGGGGTTTGTTTCCTACCTTGCACCCTGTGTTGGCTGGGATTGGCTCCAGCAGACCCCCGTGACCCTGTAGTTAGGATATAGCGGGTTGGATAATGGATGGATGGATGTCTCTTAAAGTTATGACTGTACCTTTCAGAATCGAAGTTTGCAAGTTTAAAACCTAAGCTGTACATCAGTCTGGACACACAACAATCAAACATTTGAATTTACGCTTAGTGCTGAGCTCATCAGTGATTTAAGTTGCTTCTGTGTGTTTGTAATTCGGCTGCTTCAATGTGAGCCACTTGCATTGAAGTTTTCATCACTGGTTGAACCATTGATTTTGGGCCATTAGGTTCTTCTTCTAGTCAGATTTTGGCTTTTTTTCCAATTTTAATGTTTGTGTTACTGATGGATTTGCTTACTCCTCCAGATAAGTTATCAGTTATTCCTCTACTGATATAAATCATTCCATAGTTTTGTATAGAGTGTGTGTGATGCCCTAGTACTCTTGATTCTGCAGTTTAATTCTACCCCCCATTAAGTTATTTGGTTCAAAATTACACATTCTCTACTACTTTCCACTGTCCTACTTCTTCTTTTCCTCTTGTTCTTGTTTTTATTCGCATTTTGCTTATAAAAATGTACACCCTCTTTATGATTTAAAAAATGACACTCATTACATTTAACGTTACTAAAAAAATATTATTCATCACAATCACACTTTCGCTACTGAGGTTGGGCTTCCTCTTTTGAGGATTTCCAATTGTTTCATTTGTCAATTCTGTGCTTCAAGTAGAGTTCCAATAGATTTGCTATTGCATTGAGTACCTATGTAAAATAGACACATTCGTGGGCCCAGGCAACTGCCTGCCTTTCCTGTCCTGCAGTGACACCTCTGCTTCAGTCAATACTGTTTAATAATGCTGTTTACCTGCGCTTTGTCACTTTGTCTATAATTTTCACAAAATTAATGATATTAGAAATAATATAGTACATCTCCCCAACACTGATCCTCTTAAGCCCCAGTACACCATTTTAAACAAATTACATTCTTTCACCAGGATAGATTTACCGGATTTATGTAAAATGACTTCTCAACTAAGACCCTTCACCTGCATCCTTGACCCAATACCAACAAGTTTTTTCAAAGAAGTATCCAGCGTGCTAATTAATAGTATTCTTGACATAGTAAACTCGTCATTAGATACGGGGGTCTTCCCAGACTGTCTCAAGACTGCTGTAGTTAAACCCTGCTCAAGAAAAATAATCTTGACTCCTCTGCTTTTGAAAATTTTAGACTTATTTCTAGCCTGCCTTTCTTAAGTAAAATCCTAGAAAAGCAATTAATGTACAGCTAAATGATCACCTGAATACGCATTCTTTTTTTTCCTTTCTTTTTTTAATTTTATTGATTTTATTGTAATCATTCCATACAAATAGATCAATTTTTATAAAAATAAAATAGGATTGAAAAAAAATCCACCCCCACATTCTGTTCTTCACAAGTTTCATTTGAGTTTCAGAACAAATCACAGTGCAGAAACTGCGCTCGTTAAAGTAGTAAATGACTTGCGGGTTAATGCAGACAGAGGCCGTTTATCTGTTCTCTTCCTCTTAGATTTGAGTGCCACATTTGATACCATTGATCACAATATTCTTAGAAATCACCTTAGTCAATGGGTGGGCTTCTCTGGCAGTGTCTTAGATTGGTTTGAGTCTTACTTAACAGATAGAAAATTCTTTGTTAGTTGTGGTAATTATGCTTCAAAGACACATGATATTCTATGTGGTGTTCCACAAGGATCTCTCCTGGGTCCGCTGCTCATTTCGATCTCCATGCTTCCATTAGGTCAGATTATCTCAAGGCATAACATAAACTACCACAGCTATGCTGATGACACACAGCTGTATTTATCAATAGCGCCTGATGACCCTGACTCTCTTGATTCACTGATACAATGTCTAACTTGTGTTTCTGAAAGATGAGTAGTTATTTTCTCACTAAATAAGGAGAAAACAGAAATCTTAGTGATTGGCAAAAATGGACATATTGAGGGTATTAGAAATAAACTTGATCCATTAGGCTTAAAAGTCATGACAGAGGTAGAGAATTTAGGGGTAACTATTGACTTTGACCTAAAATCACATATTAAGCAGATTACCAGGGCAGCATTTTTTCACTTAAGAAATATAGCAAAATTTAGATCCCTTATAACCTTTCAAGAAAAATTAGTTCACACTTTTGTTTTCTGTCGGCTAGATTACAGTAACGCACTTCTATCAGGACCACACAAAAAAGACATCAATCGATGTCAACTAGTGCAGAATGCAGCTGCTAAAATCTTAACTAGGAAAAGAAAATCTGAACACATCTCTCCAGTTTTGATGTCACTACATTGGTTACCTGTGTCATTTAGAATTGACTTTAAAATACTGCTTATGGTTTACAAAGCCTTAAATAATCTGACTCCATCCTATATTTTAGAATGCCTTTCACCTTACACTCCAAACCATAACCTTAGATCTTCCAATGAAAGTCTGCTTATAATTTCAAGAGCTAAACTGAAAAGAAGTGGTGAGGTGACCTTCTGCTGTTATGCACCTAAAATCTGGAATGGCTTACCAATAAAAATTTGCCAGGCTAATACAGTGGAGCACTTTAAAAAACTGCTAAAAACTCATTATTTTAACACGGCTTCTCATATTTTCATTTTAGTTTAACCCTGATATTCTGTATATGCATTTAATTATCTTTTTTTTTTTTTGTGGCTACAAAATCCGCACTAACCCCTACTTTTTCTGCTGTTCCTTTTCTGGTTCTGGGTCATAGTGATGGTTACAAGTTTCAACCCCAGTTATTATACACTTTTAAAATTTTTCCTCAGTCCAAATTCATTAGCTTGGGATTCTACCTGGAATATTAGATGCAGTGATACTTCATTCCTGGAGTCAACAATCCGGACACTCAAAGTGCACTGACCTGACTCACAGTTAATGAAGAATGGATTTAGTTGATCCATTCAGCAGACACCACAAAGAAAATTAATCCTCATAGCAACTTCTGTCTCACATACCATCACTCTTTGAGTCTCCATTACAATTTGCTTCACAGTGGCAGTGTTTTCTTCTGTCATAAAAGATCAGACAGACCTTGAATTGTCTTCATTAGACACCCCGCCACAATAAAGCTCTGCATGCCATCTCTTCAGTGTGGATTATGAAGCCGACAGGTCCTGATCCACACTGACTTGGTAAGAATGAATCAGTAAAGGTTCATTGTTCTGTAGTGTTAGAAGCACAAAAATACCACAATATTTTTTAAAATGTTTTAGATTTTTTTTAGATTTTTGGCACCCGTGTTGACTTGTCTCTGAAACAAGAAACATGCACTATAGAGGCAAAATGTTGAAGCTTTTAATTCACCTATTTCAGCGCACCAGAGCTGGGGCCTCATGTATAAACGGTGCGTACGCACAGAAATGTTGTGTACGAACCTTTCCACGCTCAAATCGCGATGTATAAAACCTAAACTTGGCGTAAAGCCACGCACATTTCCACGGTAACTCATACCTTGGCGTACGCAATTTCTCCGCTCAGTTTTGCAGACTGGCGGCACCCAGCGTCAAAGCAGTGCTACTGTTCCTGTGTGGTTACCCTTTCTTAGATCCACATCCACGGCGGCGGCTTTATCAAATACACTGAAATTAACCACATATTGTTCATAAATTTAATGCATCTGATTGTAATTAACCTGTAACAATATAATGGTCCACAGAATGGTCAAACTACTGTTCCTGTGTGCTCATCCTTTCTTTCTTAGCTCCACATTCCTGACGCAGCTTTATAAATACACTGAAATTAACTGCATATTGTTAATTAGTGTAATGCATCTGATTGTAATTAAACTGTAGCAATATAATGGGCCAGGGAATAGCTATAGTAGTCCAAATACCATAACTGCTTTAGCGTTGTTATGCTCACTGCATCTTGTTCTTCTTTTTGCTACTCCCATTAAGGGTTGCCACTGCGGATCATCTTTTTCCATATTACTCTCACTGCACCACTCGGAGTATTTATATCACTGTATCTGAGTGTGAATCACAGCAGCAGCTGATCGGAAAGAGAATTATCGGTATATAGTTTCAAGTACACACTACCTCAACCACGGCAAAAAGCGTCAAAGCCTTTCCTGTACGGACCTCGCGTTTCAGAAACAGTTTCATCCCAAGAACTATAAACGCACTCAATCAGTCCATCAAGTGCTCCTTGTAGAACTGTTTGTACTTATAAGTACAATCACCTCATTGTAAACTTACACTACAGTTATAATATTGCACAACCTGCGCTACTTTATAAAGCGCGTATGATGACAATATCATTTTTAAGATGAAATGCAGCAAAATATGTTGCTTATAGTATACAGATAAAACTTTAACTTCATTTAAATAATCTGTATTGTTAATAATTAAACATGTGAGGACACGGTGCCGCAGCATATAGCTAGTTCAAGGATAGTTCCTGCCTTGCGCTGTATTCTTGCTGGTGCTGACGCGACACTGGAAGGATAGACGAATAGAATAATTAAACATGTACTACGAAGATATTTCAATGTTCCTTAAAAGTTTTGAAGAATCGGCGTTCTAAGCTTACAGATGGCTTAACGTCTATTACAGAGCTGATTGTGTGGCGATTGGAGAAAGAAAAGTATGGACAGGAATTGGAGGTTAGTACGTTTGAAAGAGACAGTACTTCTGTAATAAATTATTTCATTGAAGGTCGCACATGGCGCAGCAAGCCTCTTGCGTGAGATATGAACAATCACTGCGCCACCATGTTCCCATGTTTAATAACATGCTTTCATTCCTATCATCATGAAAAAGATATCACGTATACATCTCAGTATTTTAATTATTCAGAGAGCTGTAATATCTCGAATGTAATGGATTATGTGTCCTGTCGGAGAAAGAGAAAGAACGGAAGCACGTAGTGATTCACACACATAGAGCACATAGAAGATCAAACACAGAACAAAGCATTTAACGTGCTACTTGAGAAACCAGTAAAATAAACGATTTTAAGATGAAGTTTATGATGTTCTACTTTAATGGCAAAATAAACTACGTGATTAAAGTGGAAATTTCGAGATTAAAGTTGACATTTCGTGCTTTTTTCCCACTTTGTGCCTATGTTTTTTGTTTGTACCCTAATAATCTTTCATATGACACTCAGACGGTGGGCTATGACTTGCCTTTTCACAGCGACTTTGATATGTGATTTCTTTTTTATTTCGGGCACTGTGCGACTTTGTGAATTTGATCTTTCGAGTTTTTCCGACACTCTGTCACTCGATCAACTTTCTTTTGTTGATTATACCACTGTTTAAACCAACAAATAGTACGTTTTTCCTTTGCCTCCACTTGGTATTCTCTGAAATTCTTATATTTTCTCCTGTGCTTTTCCCATTGTCTTTTCACAGAAGGCTATTTATATTGATTTGCATATTCAAAGAGGCGTAATTCTGGGAGGAGTTGGGGTGGGACAGAAGGCGCGTGCACGTGCGTTACTTTTCACGCTGATCGGGATTTATGTAGTGGAAGAACGTGAAAGTATGCGTGCGCACAGATTCCTGCATCTGGATTTTTCTGTGCGTATGCACAATCCTGCTTTTGTGCTTACGCCATGTTATAGTGTGAGTTCTACGCATGGCGTTATACATGAGGCCCCTGATCTTTAGCCATGTACAAAATTGATATTTTAGATAACTTTTTTTCAGGTTAAGGCTCACAACTTTTTGATCACCTCTCGTATACAAAAATGAAGTTATAACATGCAAGTCTTTTGTTAAGTCTGTGCTTCTTTGATATCTTCTTTGTGAGTATTTACTTTGTGGTGACTGAAGTATAAATTTAACTGCCCACAAAATTTTTAAATATTTGTCTAAGAGATCTGCAAGTGTTTTAACAAGGAATATAGAAAACTGTGCTCCATAAATATACAGTATACAGTGTATGGTAAATCATTCCCTTTCATTATTATCTCTCCTATCAATCAATCCATTATCTTTGAATGTTACCATGTGAGAGGTGATGTAATGGGGACATTCCCAGAGCTTACCTTCACATTCATTGATTCTTTATATTCCAGAATCTTGTAGATGATTCCCAGACACTAGGTTTATTGCATCATTTGATATTTTAATTTTCACTTGGACCCTTTCCCTTTTTTCTTTCATTGTTAGCACTGATTTTCCCAAAACCAAATGAACATTTCTGCTTTGTGAAGACACTTCTTGTCATGTTTCAATAACTCATTTGTATACTCTTTCAGTACTGCATCTTTTGTCAATGTGTCGCACATGAGAGTATGGCATGCCTCTTTCTGGGATTGACCTAAAGGGTGCACATGGAAAGGACTTAAACGTAACGCTTCATTTACCTGTTTTCCTCTTACACCTGAGGAAAAAGAACTGGATTGAAGTCCAGTGATGCCACATCTTCTCTAAGTAACATTCAAAAACTCAGACTCAGAATAGAAGGAGCACCATTGGCCCTATACTATTATTTCTTCATTAATTCAAGCCTAACTGCAATGACCCTTAAATGGGGCTACCTTTAGTACCTCAACCATGTTCTAAATCTAAATGGAAATGGAGGAAGTGCTTGTCCATTTTGTCATTTCTGTTCTGCTTTTCAGTGGCATGATGGCTTCTGGGCCCTGGGTCCAATTGTTGTCCCAGGATTTCTTCCATATTTCCAGTTTGTGCATGTGAGGCTAGTTGCTCTAATTTGGCTTAGGATGAGAAGAGATATCTTCAAAAGAAAGCAGTGCTTAGAGTGGACATCTGCTTTGGTGATTGGCACAGATGCAGCTTATGTCTAAAGATAACTGTTTGGTTTGCTTGTATAGAGCTAGTAGGTCTCTTTGATTGAAGCAACTATCCATGTGCAGGTAAAACGGTACATGGGAGGTGCTATAAAGCCGCTATACCTTACACTCATACAAACAACATAATTAACAATAACCATAGCATAGGTGAACCAAAATAAAAAACACTGGAATCTTCATTATAATATAGTCACGGTATAGTGATAAGAGCACCTGATGTGGGTGACTGCCATATTACCAAAGAGGTTAACAGCTGACGAGGGACACCTCTAGTGAAAAGCAGGAAAATGGGTGGGCACCTGCTTTGATGATTGGCACAGGAACAGCTTAACTGTTTGGTCTGCTTATGCTGTGCTAGTAAGGCTCTTTGCTTAAAGCAGTCGTCCATGGGCACATAAAGCTGTACTAGTAGGGCACTATAAAGCAGGTATATTAAGGCAAAATGACATGATACAACTACAAATTTCATTAAAATGCCTGGTACTTAAGAGCTCTTTGATTTATGTTTCACACTATTTGTCTTGGTAGAGTAATATTTTACTCTATTTTCCACTTTTGTATTATTAATACTGTATGTAGCCTTTGTCAGAATGCCTCAAATCTCCCAGACTTACCACTGTTTATAAGGCATTGTACCATATGGCTTCTCCCCACCTTCCCTTCTACATGTATAACCTCAGGCAATTAGGTTTAGTAAAAGAGAAGCAGGAGTTAAGTTACACTTTAAATAATGTATTATTGATAATATTCATAAATAATAACCATATGCAAAGTATATTTGAATATTGTCAACCATACAACCTGATAAATGGTGATGTGTAGTTTTCAGGTGGCAGGCAAACTTGTTAATTACTTAAAATGTCCCTAGTTAAGTCCTCATTTTTGGTCAGCTTTCTTCAGAACATGCCGCATACCTGTCTCAATATGACTGCTGAGCTGTGCTCTTCATTGTGTTGTCCTTGTCAGTTCATGGTGTGAGATGGTCTTTCATTAGTTTGGTAAGAGAGAGAGAGAGTGATGTAAAGCAATCAAATTTATAGGTTTTCTGTCCAACCCCTAGAGCCAATAAGGTGTCGTGGTACTTAAAGGCTGTTGATACAAGACAGTTCCAAACAGCCATACTTCAGACCAATGGGGGAACAGAACACCTTCACACCTGCCCTCCAATCCATATGTTAAGGTAAAGCTTGGCAGTTAGGCAGCTTGGCTTTCCTGTGGTGGTTGAGAGAGAGTCTTGCAGAGAAACACTTACCAAACTTGTTTGAGGCACTTCACCCATTCACTTTCCTAACTTAGTCCTGGGTGGGTGGGGGGGGGGGGGGGGGGTGGGGGGGGGGGTTACAAATAAAGACATACAAAATATTTATCAACTTGTATACAAAATTTCACAACACACACATTGTACATTTATTGTTTATTCAGATTGCTCACACATCTCTGTGTGGCATGCTTATAACTTAAAATTATAATGCTATAACAAATGCATAAATATAATTACCATAAGGTTTTATAACTTATAACTTAACTGTAATTGCATGTCTTGCTACTTGCATAAACAATACTGGTTAAAAAGCAATAATTCTTTTATTAGCGACTATTGGAAAGGATTAAATATTCAGTAACACTGGCTATACCAAGGATTAGTGTTGTATTTTTTATTTTTTTCTAAGAAACAATCAAGTCCAGGTGCTCCTTCTTACTCATCCCGGGTCAGGCTTGAAAAGGAGCCTGTTGTCTCCTGACTCTGACTCCTCGATGTGAGGAAGGAAGGAGGAAGAAACTAGTTGATTTATTAGTACTGTGGCTGATCTTTGAAAGGGTAATTATTTGTGAAGGTGCTGATGTTTAATGAATATTTTTTATTTAAACCTAAAAGTGTGCTGAGCATTACAGGCGGCTGTTGTTTGGGTCTTAGTGGTGCCCAGTGGTGGTTACAACTCTTAATAATAATCATAATGAAATTTAATTACCCAGGTGGTGGACACAAAGCAGAATGGAGTCAGCTCCCATGGTGGTAGTGATCCTTTAAAGGTCAGCTGATTATTCCATGGCTGAAACTGGCGTCTATTTTTTCATCCGCCTTTCACGTCACTGCCACTCCCACACACTCCCACAGCTCCTTCCCTGAAGCTACACATGCTGTCATCTGCTTCATTTTCTGCCTTCACATTCACACTGCCAGCTCAGCCAGGGAGGATGTGAAAGTGGTGCAAAGTTACAAGTACAGTCATATGAAATAGTTTGGGAACCCCTCTCAGCCTGCATAATAATTTACTCTACTTTCAACAAAAAGATAACAGTGGTATGTCTTTCATTTCCTAGGAACATCTGAATACTGGAGTGTTTTCTGAACAAAGATTTTTAGTGAAGCAGTATTTAGTTGTATGAAATTAAATCAAATATGAAAAACTGGCTGTGCAAAAATTTGGGTCCCCTTGTAATTTTGCTGATTTGAATGCATGTCACTGCTCAATACTGATTACTTGCAACACCAAATTGGTTGGATTAGCTCGTTAAGCCTTGAACTTCATAGACAGGTGTGTCCAATCGTGAGAAAAGGTATTTAAGGTGGTCAGTTGCAAGTTGTGCTTCCCTTTGACTCTCCTCTGAAGAGTCACAGCATGGGATCCTCAAAGCTACAAAAAGCTATCTATCTCAGATGTTTAAACTGTCAGTTTCAACTGTAAGGAATGTAATCAGGAAATGGAAGGCCACAGACACAGTTGCTGTTAAACCCAGCAGGTCTGGCAGGCCAAGAAAAATCCAGGAGTGGCATATGCACAGAATTGTGAGAATGGTTACAGACAACCCACAGATCACCTCCAAAGACCTGCAAGAATATCTTACTGCAGATGGTGTATCTGTACATCGTTCTACAATTCAGTGCAATTTGCACAAAGAACATCTGTATGGCAGGGTGATGAGAAAGAAGCCCTTTCTGCACTCACACCACAAACAGAGTCGCATGTTGTATGCAAATGCTCATTTAGACAAGCCAGATTCATTTTAGAACAAAGTGCTTTGGACTAACGAGACAAAAATTGAGTTATTTGGTCATAACAAAAAGCGATTTGCATGGCGGAAGAAGCACACCGCATTCCAAGAAAAACACCTGCTACCTACTGTCAAATTTGGTGGAGGTTCCATCATGCTGTGTGGCTAGTTCAGGGACTGGGGCCCTTGTTAAAGTCGAGGGTCGGATGAATTCAACCCAATATCAACAAATTCTTCAGGATAATGTTCCAGCATCAGTTACAAAGTTGAAGTAATGCAGGGGTTGGATATTCCAACAAGACAGTGACCAAAAACAGAGTTCAAAATCTATAAGGTATTCATGCAGAGGGAGAAGTACAATGTTCTGGAATGGCTGTCACAGTCTCCTGACTTGAATATCATTGAAAATCTATGGAATGATTTGAATCAGGCTGTCCATGCTCGGCAGCCATCAAATTGAACTGAACTGGAGAGATTTTGTATGGAAGAATGGTCAGAAATACCTCCATCCAGAATCCAGACACTCATCAAAGGCTATAGGAGGCGTTTAGAGGCTGTTATATGTGCAAAAGGAGGCTCAACTAAGTATTGATGTTACATCTCTGTTGCAGTGCCCAAATGTATGTACCTGTCTAATTTTGTTATGATGCATATTGCATATTTTCTGTTAATCCAATAAACTTAATGTCACTGCTGAAATACTAGTTTCCATAAGGCATGTCATACAGTATATTAAAAAGGAAGTTGCTACTTTGAAAGTTCAGACAATGCACTTGGCTTAATTTATGAAAAAAGAGGCTCATTAAGATATAGTTATTGAGGGAAATGAGTTTGTAAGAAGAAGTTCAAAAATGTTCAGGGACATGCATGACTTCATTCAGTTGTTAAGTGCAGTGATCTCGCTGTAAGCTCAACATTTAATGCATTTTTAAGTATCTGGAAACCAAGGTGTTTTCTATTTTTTTGTCCAGAATCTTTTATGTTGCATAAAGAATATGCTAAATAACACATGTTTCCTCAATATGTGTTTTTTTCCTGCAAGTGTAAAAAAATAATAAAATGTAGTGTTATATAAGGCTGCCTCATATTTTGCAGAAGCAATTTTGGTGTGGCAGACTATCCCATAATTAAATTTAATTAAACATTCAGCATTCCTTTGTGTTTGTTGAGACTCACATACTTTACAAAGTTTTTTTTTTATATACCATGGGTTTCACCCCTGCTTACAGAAAGCAATTATATTTAAGAGACGATATATAGAAGAGTATATAGGGCATGGGGTGAAGACGGTTTGGTCCTTAGTTATTATAGACAGAAAATCAGTTACTTGAGTATTTCATTACAGTTTTAAATACCAATGAATAATAAAATATAGTAAAAAGTAGAGATAAATAAGTAAAAATTAATAAAACGTAAATACAAAATTAAATTACATTTACACCTCATCAAAAACAATATTATGAATTACTGTATATATATATATATATATAGTAACAAATTGACTCCAGACAGTCACAAAGGTTTGGGGCAGCCACCTGTATAATAACAAAGCAGAACTGATTGAGTGGAGGTAAGATGGTGGTTTTAAGGGCTAGAAGAGGAAATGATGTCATCCATGCCGGGACCTGAACTGACATCTTCAAAGGCGAAGTGACATCATCAGAGGCACCAGAACTGGAAGTGACTTCATCAGAGGCCCACGAAATTGGAGGGATTTCCTGGGAATGGTCTGCAAGAGACTAAGAGAGACAGTCAACACACTCCGCCACCTCCCTGGTCTTATGTAGTATTACAGTTACTCAAAGCCCTGTAGCTGCCTCCTTATCACACGTGTGTGACAAGGCCCCCCCTCAGCCCAGACCCGTCGGTTGTGAGAATGAGAAAGAGCATCTACGTTGGAATGGAGAGGGCCCTTACGATGAATAAGCGAATACTTATACTGTTGAAGATCAAGAAACCACCTGGTGACCCGAGGATTCGACTCCTTGTCTAGGGCCATCCATTGTAAGGGCGCATGATCTGTCACAAGAGTGAATTCCCTACCCAAAAGGTAGTATCTCAACTGTGTAATTGCCCATTTAATCTCAAGTGCCTCTTGTTCCACCGTCACATACCTGGTCTCCTGATACAACAGTTTCCGGCTCAGGTACATAACAGGGTGTTCAACACCATCGACGTTTTGGCCCAGCATGGCACCCAGGCCTGTGTCCGAAGCATCAGTGTGGAGAATGAAAGGAAGAGAAAAATTAGGAGCTTTCAAAATTGGTGCTGACGTAAGGGCCTGCTTTGAGTCACTATGACTTAAAACAAAATTAACCCTGTTTGGTTTTATTGGTGTGAGTCAGGCACTAGTTGGAGTGAGTCAGTGAGCATTTCATATTACGTAACCAGCTTTACAGGGGCACAGGGTCTGCTTCCGACTCGCTAAGATTATGTACACAAAGATTACAACTGAAAATCGCTGGAAAAGCTGTGCAATATGACATTGTCTTAAGATTTTATTAAAGATTTGGTCTTGTGCTGAAGAGTACTTTGAAGTTCCTTTAGAGGCTCTTGGAAGCAAAAAAGCTTGGAACTGTAGAATCTTTTTACATAAATTATTTATTTCATCTTAAACTGTGGAATGGCTTTGACGTAAGCTTTCATTGCACAGGCCAAAGTACCCCACAGAGGTGGTCCTAGAATACATTTATGCTTGCAAAAATAAGTACAAAGGTTTTGGAGTAAAACAATGAACATTTCCAATGCATAAATATTACCAACATGTTTAATTTATCTAAACTTAAGGCATAATTGGACATCTGAGTTAAGATTATTCCACTCAGATATGTTTAACTTATGTCACAATATGCAGAAAAACAGGCCAGTCTTCTTTAGACAAAAGGGCAGGCATATATAAATGAGCCCCTTAGGACCACCTAAATGGCCAAATGTGTTCTCTCCAAAGGGACCTATAGCTAGCTATAAATCTGTTGAACCTTGGGGCTAAGGACGGTACATGTTTAAAAATATTTGTTGGCCTTTGTGTTTGTACAAAGTAATTAACATTCTGGTTGAGTGATTCCATGATCAGATGATGTCTGTTTAAAAAAATAAAACTCCAAACTTGAGTTGAAATTCATGTGAACAGGTCAGCTTATAATTATGAGAGATGTTGGTCTGTATGCACCTGCACATTACTTTTAATAATAATAATAATTCATTACATTTATATAGCGCTTTTCTCAGTACTCAAAGCGCTCTCCACACAGGGAGGAACCGGGAAGCGAACCCACAATCTTCCACAGTCTCCTTACTGCAAAGCAACAGCACTACCACTGCACCACCTGTGAGGACTTTTATTTTTGAAAGCTCTTGAACAGAGCTGACAAATAGTTAAACTTTTAAAACTGTATAATCAAAACTGTATAATTCCATTTTGGGTGGGTTGGGGAATGAATCTTACTCCAAAATGATCAGCAAAAGGTACAAAGCAACCTTGGATGAGCACCACTCACACAGTGAGCCATGCTCACACTCACTCCTACAGGGCTGCTTAACCCAACCTGCAAAGTCATTCAGATGTGGGAGGAAAAACCAGATAACCTGGTGGAAAACCCACACAGACACATGACGCTAAAAAAATAATATGCATAAAATAAAGCCAAACTCAGAGGCACTTTTAATATGGTACTGCTTTGGCATTCTGGCACATGGACTTTTAGCACCTGAAGTCAACAATTCTAAGTAATTTATCATCGATGCATGTTGAAGGTAGACTGTATTTTCTTGGAACTTGAAGGGGATGGTCAGGAATCTGAGCACTAAAGGATAAGAGTAACACACAGTAACAACTGTAACAAAACCCTCACCGGCAAATGGAAGGTCCTGCTGCACACCAGAATGGGAATTACTCTTTCATTTTATCAAGTGTCCATAAAGAAAATCCATAAGGAGGCCAACACAAGAGAAAGGAGGAAAAAGCAGGTAACCAATGAAGGGCCTGATTGCCAGTAGGTGGCAGGAGAGAGATTCCATCCATCCATCCATTTTCCAACCCGCTGAATCCAAACACAGGGTCACGGGGGTCTGCTGGAGCCAATCCCAGCCAACACAGGGCACGAACCAATCCTGGGCAGGGTGCCAACCCACCCCAGGACACACACAAACACACCCACACACCAAGCACACACTAGGGACAATTTAGAATCGCCAATCCACCTAACCTGCATGTCTTTGGACTGTGGGAGGAAACTGGAGCACCCGGAGGAAACCCACGCAGACACGTGGAGAACATGCAAACTCCACGCAGGGAGGACCTGGGAAGCGAACCCAGGTCTCCTAACTGCGAGGCAGCAGTGCTACCACTGCGCCACCGTGCCGCCCTGGAGAGAGATTCCTCTTGAGATAATTGAGAGCTTGCTATTTTAGATAAAATAGGCAGTGCAGAAAATGGATGAAAGATCTGGTCTGTAATGTCAAATCAAGCCTCAAGAGTGCAGAAATACCAAGGACTGTGAGTGGGAGCTGCCTTTTGGGCACAGAGAACTTGTGATGGCACGTCGCTTGTAAATGACATACATAGATAGATAGATAGATAGATAGATAGATAGATAGATAGATAGATAGATAGATAGATAGATAGATAGATATTTTAAATGAACTGTATCTATCAGATTAATTAATTGAAAATATGGCTGAACTTTACAAAATGAGGACAACATTAAATGTTGTGGCCACACCTTGCAAAAACAGCCTTTTTTTGCTTGGCAACCATTTCTGAATTAAAGTGCAATGTATGAATGTAAGATTATGCAAAAAAACATCTGTTATCTGCTTGTTGTGGTATATTTACAAACTGCATTTTACAGATTTGCAGTTAGCCTGAATGAAAAATAGCAAAACTAGCTCATTGCATTTAGCTGTGTTTAAATGTGATTTTTTAGTGTTTGGAAATGTTTTAAAATCAGATACAGTGTCAATTCAGTTTAATAATTCATTTCTGCTTTTTAGTGCATAAACATATTCTGAGTTATTCTGAAATTATTACCAGTATTCATATAGAGAGGTACTGGGTTTGAGCCCTGCTCTTCACTATATACTGTAGAAGTATTTCAAAAACAGATCTCTTGTAGGTGGCACTGTGGAGCAGTGGGTAGAGCTGCTGCCTCGCAGTTAGGAGACCCGGGATCACTTCCCAGGTACTCTGGTTTCCTCCCACAGTCCAGAGACATGCAGGTTAGGTGCATTGGTGATTCTAAATTGTCCCTAATGTGTGTGTGCTTGATGTGTGGGTGTATGTGTGTGTGCCCTGCAGTGGGCTGGCACCCTGCCCGGGGTTTGTTTCCTGCCTTGTGCCCTGTGTTGGCTGAGATTGGCTGCAGCAGACCCCCGTGACCCTGTAGTTAGGATATAGCGGGTTGGATAATGGATGGATGGATGGAGCTCTTCTATCAACTCAAAAACACAATCTTGAAAACTGTCATAAATTAAACAAAGTGTTAATGTACTGTTTTTGTAACAGTTGGAGCTTTTTCATGCTATTCAATCATAAACTTGACAAAACAGGTTGTATTTACACATTAATCAAGTATAATACTAAGTGGAATTAAAAGCTGTTGCTTCCTTTCTAAGACTTGACATCATCTCAAGTTGATGAAAATAGAATTGTAGTAATCATCATAAAGATCTTGACCTTATTCTCATTTTATTAAATATTGCATCCTGATGTTATTCAGAAAATGACCATTATGACAGAAACATATTGCATTTTTAAATACATTATCATTTTCATGTATATTACTGACTTTAAGCTCTATTTTATAGTCTATACATATAGTAAACAAGTAAACAAAAAAGTAATAAGTAAGCAAAATAACTAGTATTATACTGAAAATTGACCAAGTAAATTTTAGGAATTCTCATAAATTATTATCAGTACATTATTCACCTATATTTAGTGCCTGCTTGTCCAGTTAAAACCTTATAAATGTAGCCAAGATCTGATATCTAGTATCGTCTCAGAAGTGTTCAGAAATATTCTCATTTTATTAAATATTGCATCCTGATGTTATTCAGAAAATAACCATTATGACAGAAACATATTGCATTTTTAAATACATTATAATTTTCATGTATGTTACTGACTTTAAGCTCTATTTTATACTCTATACATATAGTAAACAAACAAGTAACAAGTAAACAAAATAACTAGTATTATACTGAAAATTGACCAAGTAAATTTTAGGAATTTTCATAAATTATTATCAGTACATTATTCACCAATGTTTAGTGCCTGCTTGTCCAGCTAAAACCTTATAAATGTAGCCAAGATCTGATATCTAGTATCGTCTCAGAAGTGTTCAGAAATAAATGTAGTAAATTTTGGAAGCCCTGATAAATTAAGTATTGTGCAATATTCATATACAGTCTTATTGAATTTTACATGTTACAATATGTGAACTTATTTTATACTCTCATTTTACAACTGACCAGACAAGACTGAATAGGTCAGCCTTAGAAAGTCTCCTAAATCAGATTGGGTGACTCTGCTTAACAATGACTAACAATTGACGAAGTGAAGCTTGTAAATTTTCAAAAATTATTCACAACAAATAAAACCAAGTTGTCAAATTTTGGTCAGCTTTTCCACTATATTAATTCATTTTTTAGTAGTTCTTAACATGGCATAAAAGAGCACATTTAAGAAATGCAGAGGAAATCATTGTAGTATTTAATGATGTCTTTGCCTCTTCTTCATATAAAACTTGAACTGATAAAAATTTTCTGTGAAAGTGATAAACAAGGAAAAGGAAGAATTTTGATACTTCAGACACAAATAACTGATGCCAAGATTAAGGGTGACATTTTTTGGTCCACAAATCAAACATATCATCATTGATTTAAAAGACTTTTGGGGGAGGGGAAACTGCATGGAAGGCATTCAAGATTATTGCTGAGAATTTTCTTGGCCAGTAGAGAGCACCAAACTATGTCCAGCTGGTTAACAACATGCTTCAAGTGTACAAACACCATGCCACATGTTACAAAAGTTACTTTTCTGCATTCTCACTTGGATTTCTTCCCTCCTAATGTTGGTGCAGTCAGTGACAAACATGGTGAAATGTTTCACCAGGACATTGTAATAGTGGAAAGGAGGTACCAGGCTAAGTGGAATCCATAAGTGCTCTCCGACTATCGTTGGACACTAAAACATGAAGCATCAGATGCTGAGTACGAAACAAAAATCAGTCTTGAAACATTTTTAGCTCAATTGAAGAAATGCAATGTGTCAACATCATTAAATGATTAAACACACTAAATTGAATTTCCTGTTTCTCAAAATTCCTATGTGATACAGTCAATCTGAAATTATATTTGTGTTCATCTTAAAGCTGTCTCTCATAATCTCCAACATTTTTTCAAGCAGCAAACCTTTTGAAAAATATTGTTGCCCAATGTTTTTGGTTTGAAAAATCTGTACGTTCTTTGTATTATTTTAGGCATGGAGAGACAACAAGAAGTGTTGTCCTGTTCTTGTAAATTGATTAAATCTCTGTGCACTTTGAAGTTATTCATTTTGGTCCAGGCATGTGAACAAAAAAGTTTCAATGTTACACAATATAGTCTTTTCCTTGCTGTCTGTCACAAGGGCTGCTGGAAGAAATTTGCATGTTTAATGTCACTAAAGTGAGTAACATACTAGAAATGAAAGAGACAAAACATGATAAAACTGTTAGGACATGTTGAATGGGTTTTGTTACAGTTGCATAAAACTATCATCTCAAAGAAATGCAGCAATATATTTAATGGAGCCATAGACCAGGCTTTCCTCAATAGGTTAAGTACTCTGAAAAAATTAAAACAAGTAAAGGTACCTTGGGCCAAATGATCAATTGCTGCCTTTTTAGATTTGGACTCATGCATGTTGACAATTAATACTCATTTTAAATTTACATCTGTCTTTTGCAATAAAGCATCACAGTAACACAATCAAGAACAATAGTGTCAGTTGAAAAATATAAATAAAAAAATAAATATCATTGAGAAAACAGTACAAAAAATAATAAAAAAAAATGCACTAGGCAATTATCTGCAAACCTTATTAGTTTCCTGCCCTGTACTTTATAGAAAGAGGATCATCATAGTAATATCAAAAACATAAAATTATGCAAGCGATTTCATCCATCCATCCATTTTCTAACCCGCTGAATCCGAACACAGGGTCATGGGGGTCTGCTGGAGCCAATCCCAGCCAACACAGGGCACAAGGCAGGAAACATTCCTGGACAGGGTGCCAACCCACCGCAGGACACACACAAACACACCCACACACCAAGCACACACTAGGGCGATTTCACTGATAGAATTTCTTAAAACAGGAAAAAAAAAGAATAAATAATAGTTCTAGACAAATGACAAAAATTGATCACCTGCCTAAAACAACTAGCTCCTGCTGAGCATAATTACTATCAGTGAGCCAGCATTCCTTTCTTCCACAGTGCTGGAGCAATGGGATAATTCTCGGGGATAAAACATTTTAAGAAAAACTGCTAATCACACACAAAAAACACAATTGTAATAGAATGTTAAAAATAAATGTCAAGACAACTCTAAAGTTTTATAAGGGAAATTAGTACACATTAAAACTAACAATCCAGATAAAGAGAGGTAAGAAATACTTACTTCAAAAAGTGGTCATCAGTTTACAAGAGTCCTGAGATAAGACTTATATAGAGAAGAAGTGGAGAAGAAACTAAAATTTCAGTTTTAATTAGCACTTATAGGTAGAGGTGGGCTGTATGACCAAAATTCTATATCACGGTATTTTTCTAAATTCTGCCGGTTTCACGGTATTAGATGGTATTTTTTTCCCCATGCATGAGTGGATGTTAACCACATTTTCCACTGCAATTACTGCAGTAAACTGGCTAAGAATAACCTATTAGACTGTTATGAGAATTGTACATCATACAAAAAGACATTTTAGTGTGCACACAAGTATTATTCCAGGTTTGCATGGCCCCATAAAGTGATAGTTTTCAAGGGGGTGGCACTAAAGAGAAGGAATCACATTGCATGACAGATGCAGTCAAAATATAGAACCTTTAATTGAACAAATTTTGCAAAAGCTTAAACTATGATTTTGACAACATATTTTCAACCATCCAAAGAGGCATTTAGACTTAGTAAAATATCCAGAGGTGTTTGTCAAAAGTTGGATTGCACTGAACACGTCTTAGAAAAGGAATAAATTGTAAATATTTTTTGTAAACCAACTACACTTTCTGTTAATGTTAACAATCTCTGTCCACTGACACGTTTAAGTGACTTTTTAAACAATTTTACCATCATTAAACTGCATAATATTTAAACTAATAAATAACAACAATAAAATACATAATAGTATTACAGATAGCTGCACCATTACTTCAAGGCTTCAAGCCCAGGTGCATTACACAGTATTCACCAAATTAAAATAAAATAAAACAAGTGCAACTGGGTGATGACATCTTACCAACTGTACCATCATTTAGGCAAACTGCATTAAGCTATATACATAAATAATAAAAACTGCAACTTGCATGTATAATGCTGTTTGTGGTATGGCCCTATGGAAGCGCATTAGGGCCACTGTGAAGAAGAAAAAATATGGACACGGAAGAAAAAAACAAACTATATGTCGAGAATAAATTCGACATGTTGACTATGTCAAGATTAAAGTCGACATTTCCACTTTATTCTCATAGTTTATTTTATAATTAAAGTAGAATGTTGTAAACTAAACTTCATCCTAAAATCAATGTTTAATTTACTAGATTTTCTCAAACCCCATCACAAGTTAATGCAGCACATCAAATACTTTGTGTTAAGTGTTCCCCGACCCAGTCGTTAATCACTACGCTTCTTAAACGGACTTCCTCCGCACTAACAGCAGGCGCCTGCAGCAATCACCGCACAGATAAGCGTCTTTGTGAAATTAAAACTAGTTATTAACTTAGCCGACGGAGTGTTCAGAACTTTAAAAATATCTTCGTTATACATGTTTAATTATGCCATCCATTCAGAGTTGCGCCCATCTCTGAACAAGTCGCCAGCACATCGCAGGATCAATACAAGCAAAACATACTCTAGCAAGTACAAAAACAAGTACAACTTGGCTTGCAGTGTTATCCAGTAGTATAGAAACAGTATTTACACATCTGACCTTTTAAAACCAAAGTATCTCCAGGAAATGGACGTGATTTCTTTTTTTTTTTCGGCAAAACTTCTTCTGTGTCATTATGTTTAACTTTATCGTCAGCTTCAGTTTCGGAATGCTATCTGTCCATTTTCACCGCGCGGCATACCTATGCTACCACCCACTATTTGGTGGTGTAGCAGTGAAAAAGAGCCCTAGTGCAACAAATCTGTGTTTAGTGGTGTAGCAGTGAAAAAGGTCCCCACTTGAACAGTTTCCCGCTGCGCCACGTTCCGAACGTCGTTTAGGCAATTTAAACCGGTGTTGCGGTATAAGAAAAATCCATATCATAAAAAAAATAAAAAACAGTTTTCAGTATGAACCGGTATACCGCCCAGCACTACTTATAGGGCATCTAATTGTAGATGACTTAAAATTTGAGAAACAATCATCCATCCATCATCCGTTCAGTCTGGTATGACCAATTGCCAGAAACAATTTTTCAACAATTGTGCCAAAAAGAAGATTCTCCACTGAAAAAATAATTAAAATGAAAGAAAAGTCCTAAAGGAGAAAAATGTGGAGTGAGAAATGTGTGCTTATGGCTACAACTGAAGATAGACAAGTGGAGATATAAGACTAATATGGAGAAGCAATAGGGGCAGGTGTCAGGAATGTTAAAGGGGCCGACTGACAGGATTGGGAGAGCGATTTGTAATAAAGCATTAACAAAGGGTAATGTACAGGAAATTAACAATTTGAAACTGAGTATGTTAAAATTGAGTTCCTGATGAAAAAATTGTATTCCTAGCTATGTTTTTGTTAGTAGTAAGGGAAGAGATCTATGGGAAGGTTCCTGCAACACTGTATATATGTAGCAAGCAAAATGCTTTTTTAACAGGGAAAATGGTTCAAGGAAAAAGATTTGAAAAAATAGAGGAAAGAGGAGATGATAACAAAACTCCACATGCCGCAAGAACTGACCTCAGTTGGAGGTAGACAGAAAAATTAAGAAGAGGACAAGCCAAGCTACAGGGGATAGAGTTGTCACAATACAAACATTTGAAACTTCACTACGATACTAAGTATCAAATTTCAATACCATGTTCGATACCCAATCCAGTATATAAAGTAACAATACAAATATATTTAAATATGCTGAAAATCTGTTTGCATTAAAATCCTTACATTGATGAAAATAACTAATAGAAATGTTAAAGAATAGGATTAATTACCTACAGTAGTAGCTTTGGCATTAACCTTAATATGTATTACGGCCCATCCCAAAAAAAACAATTCCCTTCCATCCAAATTTAAGATCTTATATAGGCAGATTTGAATTTTGAGCAGGTTTCTCCAATAGTATGAAGAAATCATAGCAAAACAGGGCTGTCATCAAAGTAAAAAATAAAAATAAAAAATCACCAAATCACAATCATTGCTATGCTGAGCAATGTTTTTCACAATTTGGCTCCAATAGAAATGCACCATGCTGCTGTATTCACGCAGACCCCATCCATGAAGTGGCCACTACAGCCAGTGAAATCAATCACCTTTCTCTTTAGTAATCATCCCTCAATTCAATTTGTGCTACAATACACCAAGCGTATGAGCACTCAGAGGAGTTGAGCCACCGTTTATGCAACTGAGCAATGTAAAAAGCATTACATTATTTAGTGGATGTGATAAAATATAATTTTAAAATTGCATGTAATAAAGTAAAAGAATGCTTTGTGGCTTGAAGGACAGAACTTTTTGAAGCATGGAATTTGTGAAGGGCATTGTCTCCCTTGGACTGCTAGGTGGCAGGCCCCCTAGATTCCAACATGTTACACCCGGAATTGTAGTTGGTGCCCTAACCCTGTTGGGGTCCATGGGTGCTGCCAAAGGGCACAGAATGGATTGGCAAGCTCCGCTTGGTCAGGTTTCAGCATCTCCCGGAACTGCTTCCAAGCTACAGCTTTGGGACTCCAGAAGTACTTCTGGGGATTTCATAAAAGGGGCTTCCTGCCTCAACACTGATATATAACCAGCACTAAAATAAAACTGCTTACTTCTCCAGCTGCAACTAGATGAAAGACAACTGAAACATGCTCGAATATTTTAAGCTCGAATATTTTAAGCTCTTTCATATCTATCTATCTATCTATCTATCTATCTATCTATCTATCTATCTATCTATCTATCTATCTATCTATCTATCTATCTATCTATCTATCTATCTATCTATCTATCTATCTATCTATCTATCTATCTATCTATCTATCTATCTATCTATCTATAACCACCCACGTCAGTGACTGACTCCAGAGGCAAGTGGTGTATTTTGTATAAAAGTCAACCTAGTGCTGGGCGGTATGACCAAAATTCTATATCACGGTATTTTTCAAAATTGTACCAGTTTCACGGTATTCGACGGTATTTTTTTCCCATGCATCAGTTAACCACATTTTCCACTGCAATTACTGCAGTAGACTGGCTAAGAATGACCTATTCCACTGTCATGAGAATTGTACATTGTACAAAAAAAACATTTTAATGCGCACGCAAGTATTAATACAGGTTTGCATGGCCCCATAAAGTGATTGTTTTCAAGGGGGTGGCACTAATGAAGAGAAGGAATCACATTGACATGACAGATGCAGTCAAAATATAGAGCCTTTTTATTGAACAAATTTTGCAAACAACTTAAAAAAAAATTTTGACAACATATTGTCAACCATCCAAAGAGGCATTTAGACTTCGTAAAATATCCAGAGGTGCTTGTCAAAAGTTGTATTGCACTGAGCATGTCTTAGAAAAGGAATAAATAGTAAATATTTTTTGTAAACCAACTACACTTTCTGTTAATGTTAAAATCTCTGTCCACTGACATGTTAAAGTGACTTTTTAAACAACTTTACCATCATTAAACTGCATAATATTTAATAAAAGTTATTGTCTGTTATACCTGCATTTTTATCACTCTTTAATTTAATATTGCTTTTTATCAATATGCTGCTGCTGGAGTATGTGAATTTCCCCTTGGGATTAATAAAGTATCTATCTAAAATAAATAATAGTGCAACTTCCAGTACTAATACTATTACTTCAGAACTTTAAGCCCAGGTACATTACACAGTATTCACCAAAATACAATAAAATAAAACAAGTACAACTTGGTGATGACATCTTTACCAACTGAACGATCATTAAGGCAAATTGCATTAATATGCACCTTGCCTCAAGCTAAGTTTATGGATTTTGTCCCCACGTTTCACTGGTTTTATGGATTTGCTATTTATTTGGGTACTGTATTTTTCTGAACACTGTACAGTGGACACTTTTGGTTTTACTTTTGACTGTTTTTAACAAAAGCACTTGAGCACTTTCTACCATCCCCTGGCTTCAATTAGATTTCTCAGCTCACCTCAGTCATAACTATCAACGGTGTTGGTTCAACAGACTCCCATGTGGGAAGAGGGTGTCTGTAGGGGGCCGGCATCATCACACTATTACACAGTAACCAGGTACATTACACAGTATTGAAAAAAAATAAATAAATAAAACAAGTACAACTTGGCTTGCAGTATAGAAACAGTATTCACACATTGGAACATAAACATAACAGTTTCCTGCTGCACCATATTCCGAACGTTGTTTAGGCTATTTAAACTGGTGTTCCGGTATAAGAAAAATCCATATCATAACAAAAATTAAAAACGGTTTTTGGTATGAACCGGTATACCGCCCAGCACTAAGTCAACCTAAAGTTTACAAATGTGTGCATTCCACAATCAGTCATAACAGCAAGCGTGTGGTGCCTTGTGTCTATGAGCAGTCAAATCAATCTTCTTCACTGTCCTTTTTTCATTTTGTTCTGTGCAATATTACAAAAGTTAATTGTCAACCTGCATTATTCTTACTTTATGGTATCAGTGTTGACTTTATACGTATATTTATACAACCCTCATAAAGTAAAGGCCAACAAGTGAAATGTCTAAATCTATTCACCCCTACTTCTAAATATGGGAAAGATATGTTCAGATTTCCTGGGCACTCACCCTTAGTTGATTGTTCATGTGGTTAATCTGGCACTGCTTACCATTAACTTCAGCCTCTTTTAAAATATGCGCGATCAAAATATGTGCTGGACATGGGGAAAATAATGTAACGGCCGACCCCTTACCCAGACCGGCCACTACACTACCTAGACTTATTCCTTCGATTACCTGAGGTTTCTTGCTCTAATAACAAGCTATACTCCTTACAAGTTATCTTATTTTTTCCCCAACACGACAAAATAACCAGAAACAGTAAACAGATATGTAAAACTAGCAAAATACCCGCGCTTCACAGCGGAGAAGTAGTGTGTTAAAGAGGTTATGTAAACATATATATACATATATATACATATCTACATATACACATATCTACATATATACATATATATATACATATACACATCCACATATATATACATATATCAACATATATATACACATACATATACACACATACATACATACACACATATATATAATATATATATATATACACATACAGACACATATATATATACATATACATATTTACATATCTACATATATATATATACACATATATACATATCTACATACATACACATATATCTATATACTGTATATATATATCTCTATCTCTCTATATATATCTCTATCTATCTATCTATCTATCTATCTATCTATCTATCTATCTATCTATATATATCTCTATCTATCTATGTATCTATCTATATATATATATATATATCTATCTATATCTCTATCTATCTATATATATATATATCTATCTATATCTCTATCTATCTATCTATATATATACATATAGCAAAATACCCACGCTTCGCAGCGGAGAAGTAGTGTGTTAAAGAGGTTATGAAAAAAAAAAAAGGAAACATTTTAAAAATAACGTAACATGATTGTCAATGTAATTGTGTTGTCATTGTTATGAGTGTTGCTGTCTTTTATATATATAATATACACACACACACACACATAAACATATATATACATATACATATATATATATACATATCTACATATACACATATCTACATATACATACGTATATACACATATACACATCCACATAAACATATATATACATATACAAATTTACATATCTACATATATATATAAATATAGACAAACATATATACATACATACATTCACATATATATATATATATATACATATATATATATATATATATATATACTGTATATATACTGTATATGTACATATCTACTTATTGGCTCCTGTATTTAGGATATAGCAGGTTGGATAATGGACGGATGGACATTTGTATGCATAGCCCCATTTGCACGTTGTCGTTTTTTTTCTTTCTTCAGTAATATTTCAGCAAACCCGGAGCTTGTCAGTTCAAATCCTGGTACTGACACCACTGTGTGACCCTGAGGAAGTCACTTCACCTGCCTGTGCTGCAAAAAACAAAAGTAATGTAACAAATTGTACCTCAGATGTTGTAAGTTGGTGGAATAAAGGCATAAGTAAAATAGATAAATATGTATTATACACATAGGAACTATTCATTTATTTTCAGTTAAGTCATCTGCAGCAAACTTTTATAAATGAGGGTTTCTGATTTTTAGATAGTGCAAACTGTTTCTTCTTCATTGACGTTTTCTCTTGGAGAGCTTTTTTCATTTCATTGAAAATGAAAGCAGCAGCTGCCAAAATATGTAGCTTTCTTATTAATTTTTCAACATTGTGTAAAATAAATGTATAAAGTAACATAAAAGGTTTAAATACTGGTTATCCTTTTACACTAAAATATTACTAAAGAGATACAAAAAAAGTAAAATGGATATGTTCTTTTTCTTTAAGGAGATTAAATATTACTGAAGAAAGAAAAAAAAAATTAAACAGCCAAATGGGGCTATGCATACGAACTTAAAAGGTTTAAATAAAACAGAAATATATATTTTATTTTTACTTGCTTAACTTGTGGAGGGTGTATCCTGTAGCAAAGCCCTAACTTTTTTCGTGAAAGCCCGTTTCAGTAAATAAGTGTTAAAAACAGGTGTAAAGATATTGACAATAAGCTACGCAAACCCAGGAAGACATGGAATCGTTTAAATCAAGTATCATTACATCTTCCTTTCTTAAAGAGAAGTAAGGCAGTACTTATAAGCTTACATATTTATATATAGACATACATATATATATATATATATATATATATATATATATATATATCTGAAGCCGTGCAAGCACACTTTTGAGAATGCAACGTATAGTTGTACAGAAGAAAAGCAATCTTGCCTCAAATGAATGGCAACCTTTTGTAGGTCTATGAACTTAATTTAAACTTTAGGTTTACACGGTGCTTTCTTTCCGAAGTACCTGCACTCATGAATATGTCTGTATGTGTCAGTCGGTCAAATCCACGCGCTTCGCACCGGCGAAGTACCGCTTTTAAATTTTTATTAAGAAGAAAATAAAATGTTTTTAAATTGAGGGAAAATATACTAATAACAGTTTGTTAAGGATCAGTGTTTTTGTGAAGCTGCCTTTACTCGAGTGATCACTTCGACCTGACTTGGTGGCCAAGTATAAGCGTTACCTGGTAGCTAACCACCCATACAATCAGATTGTGAATCAGACTACGAATGCCGTGAATGTAATTACACACTCACTGCACTTGCTTACGGTAATCGAACCTCGGACGTCAGCGCTATAGGGGCTTAGCAGCGGTGAAGTATTGCTTTTAAATTTTAATTAAGAACAAAAGAAAACCTCAGAGGTTCGATTCCCGAAAGAGAGTGAAGTGAGTGTCCGGTTACCTACCAGGTAACGCTTATGGTTGGACAGCAAGTGACGTAACATCAGCCACGGTGCCTTCAGTTGTGAGAAGCAGATCATAGAATGATTGAAAATAGTTTTGCATTTACCTTTTTAGTAAAAGGCGAGCTTTTAAGCCTGAGAAATCACTCCGTAAATGCACACGTTAAATTGCACATGTGTTAATATGTATGGTTACACAGTATTAAAAGACAGTGAACAACGTCAGTTAGCTTTGTTCCCGCGTTTGATAAAAGGCGAGCTTTTAAGCCTGAGAAATCACCCCGTAAATGCACACGTTTAATTGAACATGTGTTAATATGTATGCTTACACAGTATTAAAAGACACTCAAAAATTAATGTCATTTACCTTTGTTCCCGCATTTGACTCGTGCTGTAAATCTCTTCCTTGTTTTTAGTTCACGTGATTACGTAGGAGGCGTGATGACGCGATACGTGACTCCGCCTCCTCCATTACAGTATATGGACAAAAAATATGTTCCAGTTATGACCATTACGCGTAGAATTTCGAAATGAAACCTGCCTAACTTTTGTAAGTAAGCTGTAAGGAATGAGCCTGCTAAATTTCAGCCTTCCACCTACACGGGAAGTTCGAGAATTAGTGATGAGTGAGTGAGTGAGTCAGTCAGTCAGTCAGTCAGTCAGTCAGTGAGTCAGTGAGGGCTTTGCCTTTTATTAATATGTATAGATTAGACACTGATATATTGGAAAATGAAAAGACAGACAAATATTTAATAATAAATACATATGTGCACGCAAACCACCACTTATCCCAAAACACCAGTGACAATATATCAACCTTCCTTCTCTCCATCATATCAGCTAACTCTCTCCCCTTACCAGTCATACTGCCAATATTCAAAGTTCCTACCCTCAGTTCAACTCTCTTTACCTTCCTCCTCTCCTCCTGCCTCTGGACACTTCTCTCTCTTCTTCTTCTCGTTCTTCTTCTTTGGCCAACAGTAACCCAATTTCCGCCAGCACCCTGTTGGCTAACAGTGCTGGTAGCGGTCGTTGTTAACCCGGGGCTCGACCGATCCGGTATGGAAATTTGTATTGTTGTCCGCATATTGATTTGTCAAAATTTTACACCAGATGCCCTTCCTGACGTAACCCTCCCCATTTATCTGGGCTTGGGACCAGCACGAAAAAACACACTAGTTTGTGCATCCCCTCTGGCTGGGTTAGTGACTAATTACTCTATATAAGACACGGATATACAAATATTTACATTAACCCTCCCTTGCCTCTGGTCTACATTGACATAACTGAATCAATCAATTTCTGCAGATTTGTCAGCTGCACATTCACGCTGCAAATCTCTCATTCTACCACATCCCAATGGTGTTCTATTGGATTCAGATCCAGTGACAGGGAAGACCACTGAAGAACACTGAATTCATTGTCATGTTCATGAAATACATTATCATACTGGATGTAGCAATTAGAAGATGGGTAAATTGTGGTCATGAAGGAATGCACATCGTCGGCAGCAAAACTCAAATAGGCCTTGACATTCAAGTAATGGTTGATTGGTATTAACAGGTCAAAACTTTGCCAAGAAAACAAACACCATTGCACCACCAGCACCAGCATGTACTGTTGAAACAAGGCAGGTTGGTTGCATGGATTCATGCTGTTGGCACTGAATTCTGATTCCACCATTTATTTGCCTCAGCAGAAATTGAGAGTCATCAGACCAGGCTACATTTTTCCAGCTTTCAGCTGTCCAGTTTTGGTGAGCCTGTGTCCACTGCAGCCTCAGCTTTTTGTTCTTGGCTGACAGAAGTGGAACCAAGTGGGTTCTTTTGCTGTTGTAGCTCATCTGCTTCAAGGTTCAAGGTGTTGTGCATTCTGAGATGCTTTTCTCCTCACTACAGTTGTTCAAGGTGGTTATTTGAGTTACTGTAGGCCTTTCTTTCAACTCGATCCAGCTTGGCCATTCTGCTCTGATCTCTCAGAGGCATTTCTGTCTGCAGAACTGCAACTCACTCGATGTTTTTTACACTATTTTCAGTAAACTCTAGAGACTGTGAATGAAAATCTCAGAAAATTTTCTGAAGATTTACTCATACCTGTCAATCTGTCACCAACAATCATGTGACCATCGAAATCATTGAGATCACATTTTTCCCCATTCTGGTGTTTGGTGTGAATATTAAATGAAGCTCCTGACCTGTATCTGTGTGATTTTATGTCTTGTACTGCTGTCATATGATTGGTTGATTAGATAATCCCATGGATATGCAGGTATACAGGTGTTCCTAATATTTTTCTCAGTGAGTATATGTGTCTGTTTCTTGTGTTTTACTTAAGTTAAAAAAAAATTCTCCAGTTTCCAGTCACCTACCAGAAGGAAGTATCTTCAAAAGCTAATATCTGTATAGAATAATCTAATATCAGAGTATAAGAAACAGCCTGTGTGGTTTTAGAGATATTGAGGATACAGACATCCAGAAAGACAGACAGACATATTGTACAGGAATTTGTTTGTAGAATTATGATCAGGATGTATTAAAACATCAACAACACAAAAAATTGGTAAAATGTCAACTCCCCTTTCATGATTTCAAAACTTTCATCAGACTCCAAAGCCATAGACTGACATGCAGTGGTCAATACTGAGAAAGTAATATGGAAAAATCTACAAGTTGTCATAAGGGTGCAATGGTGTTGCATAGTATTGTTTTTCCAGTGAACTGTGTGAGCTTGTCTTGTTCTGTCAACATTTGTGTCTTCAGAAGTTACCATTGTTCAGCAGCCTAAGTGGATCTTAGAGATGTCACCACATCAGTTTTAAAAACACGTGAAATCAATGCGGTGGGAAGGAAGGAAAATAGTGAGGAAAAGAGACATTGCTAGATTCTGCACGTATTAGGGCCTTAGCCCCACTCTGTTAATTCTGCTAGCTGAATGTTGGAAATGGGTTGAAGAGTGGGAGCTTCCCCGGTGGAGTTTCATGCCAGCTGACTGTGCAAATTAGAGGCAGGAAATGGGGCTTCCATCTCAAATTATAAATGGCTGGAAGCTGGAGAACAAGAGACAGTGTGGGGCTGATACTCTTGAAGATGCCTGAGATCAGCGGCTGAAGCTCTGGGAGTCCCCCACTAAAGATGCCACTAGTGAGGAGCTTAAAGCTATGTGTATTTTTGAGCTGAAAGGAGCCTACTGCTGTTATAGCCAAATTTAAATGTGTTCATCAGTGTGGATTACTGCCAGGAATGTTCACCAAATATGTTTGCTTTGCTAAAGTCAAGTTGCCATCACAAATTGTGCACAAGACGTGTCTGTCTGTAGTCTAACTAGCAATAACACAAACATTTGGGGGGATATTATTATCCTTTATTCCTTTACTATTTGGCACAGATCAGTACTCCTATAGATTCAACTACAGTAATCCCTCGCTACTTCGCGGTTCACTTTTCGCGGATTCACGACTTCGCGGATTTTATATGTAAGTATATCTAAATATATAACGCGGATTTTTCACTGCTTCGCGGGTTTCTGCGGACAATGGGTCTTTTTACTTCTGGTATTTGCTTCCTCAGTTGGTTTTCCCAGTTGATTTCATACAAGAGATGCTATTGGCGGATGGCTGAGAAGCTACCCAATCAGAGCACGCAGTTAAGTTCCTGTGTGCTGCTGATTGGCTCAGCGACAGAGTGCTGCATTAACCAGGAAGTCTCATCTCACTCATTCAACATTAACGTGCTCTTGCTACTGCATTCAGGGGATTATCACCTTCATCGTCATCATTTTTAATGCGCAGCATATTCATCACGTCATATATAGCTACGTGTACTTCGCTATACAGTAAGTGTAAACTTATCTACCGATTTCATATTGCTTAGCAGTTGTCCCTGTTATTAATAGAGTAAAGGGTGGGTTGTAAACAATACAGGGAGGGTTTAAAAATGTCTAAATACACATTAAATAATTAAATAAATATGGTGTCCCTACTTCGCGGAAATTCAGTTATCGCGGTCGGCCTTGGAACCTATCTCCCGCGATAAGTGAGGGATTACTGTATATATATTCAGGCTGGCTAATTCATTGTAATTATACTTTTTGAATGGGTTACATTAATATTTTTAGACCATGTTACTTGAGCTTCTCTGTAGATATAAATTTCACTGTGTATACATTACATTAAGTTTGATGGGTTGATGTTTTGGGGATTTGATCCTATTTTAAATTTTGCTGTTTATTCTTTTTTAAATAGTGTGCATTGTATTAATTATTTATTACATTTGATGTACAGTACATCACTATGGTTTATGCTTTGATTGTTTATGCAGACTTCATCTTCTGCTATACTGACACATGTACACTTAGTTTACACATATAAACACAAACACATATGAAAGTATTTTGCTGTGTACTTGGGATTTGAGACACTTTATATGCTGTGCAATGAAGCATTTTGAAATTTAAACATCAAGAGAGAAACTAGAAAACAACGTGAGAGCTGAAGGCTGAGTACCACCTGACTGAAGGTCACAGAGAGAAAAAGAGGAAAAATGGTTTGTAGATGGAATGGTATACTGTATTTTATTGGGCTCATTTTAGTGAATAATGCTTAAATAAGTTGATAAGAGGGTAACAGTGGTTAGTGCCTCAGGTTTACAAATCCATCATCCTTAGTTTGAGTCCCATACCCAGTTGTCATCCATGTGGAATCTGAATGTTCTACCCATGGTTGCATGGGTGTTAGATTAATTGGTAGCTCTGAGTTGGGTATGTGCATTAAAAATTAGGAAATCTGGTGAAGAACAGGTTATTCAGCCCAACAAATATCTCCAGTCAAATTCACTTCATTCTTCTAAAATAACATCAAGTCGAGATTTGAATGTAACTAAAGTCCTTCTGTCTACCATACTATTTGGTGACTTATTCCAAGTGTCTGTGGTTCTCTGTGTGAAGAAAAACTTCCTAATATTTGTGAAAAATATACCTTTAACAAAGTTCCAACTGTGTCCCTGTGTTCTTGGTGAACTCATTTTAAACTCACAGTCTCAATCCAGTGGTCTGTTTCCCTTCATAATTTTAAATACTCCAATCATGTCTCCTCTTAATCTTCTTTTGCTTAAACTGGAAAGTCTCAGCTCTTTTAATCTTTCCTCATAACTCATCTCCTGTAGCACTGGAATCAACCTAGTCATGGTTTTTTGGACTTATTCTAGTGCTTCTATGTTTTTTTTTATAGCCCAAAGATCAAAACTGCTCACAGTACTCCAGATGAGGACTCATCAGTGTATTATAAAGCTTGAGCAGAATCTCCTTGGACTTGTACTCCACACATCAAGGAGCAATATAACCTGACATTTTGGTAACTTTCTTAATGGTTTCTGAACACTGCCTGACAGTTGACAGTGTTGAGTCCACTACGACTCTTAAATTTGCCTCTGTGACAGATGTCCGGGGACATTACCCCACCGGGACGCCGGGAGAAGGGAAGGACTGAGAGAGGGGCAGTATTTTCCCCGGAACATGAGAAGGTAGCCTTCCTGGGTTGCATGGGGGCCATGGAGCCGGGACGCTCAACTCCTGTGTTTCTTCCCAATGAAGAGGCCTATTCGCGAGAATTTAAAAGTTTTGTTGTTTGGTGAAAGCGAAATCCATATACGCGAGCAGCAGAGACACAAAGTTGCTGGCGTGTAGCGCAGGCAAGGAGGTTGGTGAGCAAAGCGCCCTATTATATATATATATATATCTATACTAATAAAAGGCAAAGCCCTCACTGACTGACTGACTGACTGACTCACTCACTCACTCACTCACTCACTCACTCACTCACTCACTCACTCACTCACTCACTCACTCACTCACTCACTCACTCACTCACTCACTCACTCACTCATCACTAATTCTCCAACTTCCCGTGTAGGTAGAAGGCTGAAATTTGGCAGGCTCATTCCTTACAGCTTACTTACAAAAGTTAGGCAGGTTTCATTTTGAAATTCTACGTATAATGGTCATAACTGGAACCTGTTTTTTGTCCATATACTCTAATGGAGGAGGCGGAGTCACGTATCGCGTCATCACGCCTCCTACGTAATCACGTGAACTGAAAACAAGGAAGAGATTTACAGTACGAGTCAAACGCGGGAACGAAGGTAAATGACGTTAATTGTTGAGTGTCTTTTAATACTGTGTAAGCATACATAGTAACACGTGCAATTAAACGTGTGCATTTACGGGGTGATTTCTCAGGCTTAAAAGCTCGCCTTTTATTAAAAAGGTAAATGCAAACTGTTTTCATTCTGAAGGGCACAAACCACGTTAGATTTCATGCTCAAGAGTAAGCTCAGCACACAGCTTGGTCATATTACAACCGGAGGGGCGAACTGACAACGTGGTATACAAAGAGATCCTTAACAAATAATTATTGATTCATTTTCCCTCAGTTTAAAAAGGTTTACTTTTCTTCTTAATAAAAATTTTAAAGCAGTACTTCGCCGCTGCAAAGCGCGGGTATTTTGATATACAGTAATCCCTCGCTATATCGCGCTTCACCTTTCACAGCTTCACTCCATCGTGGATTTTATATGTAAGCATATTTAAATATATATCGCGGATTTTTTGCTGGTTCGCGGATTTCTGCGGACAATGGGTCTTTTAATTTCTGGTACATGCTTCCTCAGTTGGTTTGCCCAGTTGATTTCATACAAGGGACGCTATTGGTAGATGGCTGAGAAGCTACCCAGCTTACTTTTCTCTCTCTCTTGCGCTGACTTTCTCTGATCCTGACGTAGGGGGTGTGAGCAGGAGGCTTGTTTGCACACCTAGACGATAGGGACGCTCGTCTAAAAATGCTGAAAGATTATCTTCACGTTGCTACCTTCTGTGCAGCTGCTTCCTGAAGCGACATGCTGCACGGTGCTTCACATACTTAAAAGTTCGAAGGGCACGTATTGATTTTTGATTGAAAAACAAACTCTGTCTCTTTCTATCTCTCTCTCTCTTTCTTTCTCTGCTCCTGACGGAGGGGGTGTGAGCTGCCGCCTTCAACAGCTTTGTGCCGCGGTGCTTCACATACTTAAAAGCCAAACAGCCCTATTGATTTGTTTGCTTTTCTCTCTGACAGTCACTGTTCCTGAGGCGCACTCCTTTGAAGAGGAAGATATGTTTGCATTCTTTTAATTGTGAGACGGAACTGTCATCTCTGTCTTGTCATGGAGCATAGTTTAAACTTTTGAAAAAGAGACAAATGTTTGTTTGCAGTGTTTGAATAATGTTCCTGTCTCTCTACAACCTCCTGTGTTTCTGCGCAAATCTGTGACCCAAGCATGACAATATAAAAATAACCATATAAACATATGGTTTCTACTTCGCGGATTTTCTTATTTCGCGGGTGGCTCTGGAACGCAACCCCCACGATGGAGGAGGGATTACTGTATATCAAAATATATCGCGTCATCACGCCTCCCACGTAAGCACGTGAACTGACCCGCTGCCGTTTGCAATGCCATATTCGCGAGATACAAATTTAATGAGAAGACACGAGGTATAAACGACAGTTTGGATCACTTTGTAACAGAGTTAAAATTGCTGTAGCGAGAAACTTTTAACTGCCGGGTCTTAGCTAACATTAAATAAACCCGTGGACATCGCAACATCACACAAGAGAGCGGCTCATGTGAAGTGACTGAACGCAGCATGAATCAAACCTGTTCAGAAAACACATTACACAATTGATAAGGTAGAAAAAGAATATGAAACAAAGCACGGTATAAACCGTAACTTTAAATTAAGTTTATAGAAACGCTCCCGCTGCCGTTTGCAATACCATATTCGCCCCTGCGAAGCGTGGGGATTTTGCTATATATATTAAACTATCTCAACCATTCTATGATCTGCTTCTCGCAATTGAAAGAGGGCACTTGGCAGAAGTTAGCCGACTTGCTGACCAACCACAAGCGTTACCTGGTAGGTAACCACCCATACAATCAGATTGTGAATCAGACTACGATTGCCTGTAATGTAATTACCCCGATCTACATGCTGTCAAATGAATGAAGCACACACCGTGGCACAACGTTAGGGGCTTCGCCTCTAGCGCTGACGTCCGAGGTTCGATTCCCGTAAGGGAGTGCAGTGAGTGTGTATGCCTGATGACCCCACAATTACGGCGAAACACGTGTTGCGTACTATGCATCTTCAAAGCACGGTGTAAACCGTAAGTTTAAATTGAGTTTATAGAAACGCTCCCGCTGCCGTTTGCAATACCATATTCGTGAGATACAAGTTTAATGAGAAGACACGAGGTATAAACAAGACTTTGCATGACTTTGTAACAGAGTTAAAATTGCTGGAGCGAGAAACTTTTAACTGCCGGGTCATGTTGCGTGTTCTCAGGTAGGTACACCAAAAAATGTATACATTTATGTATGTAATGGGCAAACAAAAAATGTACTATACCCGAAAGCACTGCAGTAGTACTCAATGTATCTTTACTTCTTAAATGTTAATGTTTTACTGTTTAATAATTTATACGCTTCTTATATGTTGTTCAAATTCTTTTATCAAAATACCAGTAACAGCGCACTGCACGATAACGTGGAGTGAATACACTTGACATGAGCATTCATGTTATTTATCCTCTTTCTCTGTACGTTTACCATTTGTTTGCTCAGAGGTTGATGCGCTTGCTGCTTAATGAGCAGCTCTTCACCCTAGCGTCCCACTGCTTCTCTTCTTTCGTCGGCATCTTTTCCCGTTAAAACTGATTAAGTTAGTTTTTGTGTTGCGATAACTTAGTATGTTTTCTTTAATTTTTCAGTTAAGCTGGCACTTAAGTCTTCAATCTGCCTCAAGAATGATTAGCGAAGGTGGTAGGGAATGACTGGTGCGCGCAGCTGTGAGTTGATTCTACAATAAAATAAAATAAAGATAAAAAGAGTAATAAAATCATCACCCCGAAAGCGAATAGTAGACGTGACGTAGTATATATGTACCAAATTTCAAGTCAATAGGTGAAACGGTTTGCGAGCTACATGTGATTTAAAATCCTGGACAGACAAACGAATAGCCACAGTAGCGTATTATAGAAGAAGATTTTACTGTTTAATAATTTATATTTATATGCAATGTGCTTCTTATATATTACTTCATATTCTCTTATGATAATGATGTTAATGTTGTTTATATTGATTTCTATGTTATTGTAAGTGCTGGCAATTGGCAATTAACAAACTTATTTTATACATACTACATTTTATTTTTTTCTCTTGCACTCAGTGAGCGAAGCCACTGGGTAATCAGCTATATATATATGTAAATATGTATATATATGTGTATATATATATGTAGATATGTAGATATATGTATATATATATGTAGATATGTAAATATATATGTATGTATATATGTGTCTGTGTATATATATGTGTGTATGTATGTATGTATGTATGTATATATATGTATGTATGTATGTATGTATGTGTGTGTGTATGTATGTGTGTATATGTATGTGTATATATATATATGTTGATATGTGTATATATATGTATATATATATGTATGTATGTAGATATGTGTATATGTAGATATGTATATATACAGTGGGTACGGAAAGTATTCAGACCCCCTTCAATTTTTCACTCTTTGTCATATTGCAGCCATTTGCTAAAATCATTTAAATTAATTTTTTTCCCTCATTAATGTACACACAGCACCCCATATTGACAGACAAAAAAAAAGAATTTTTGAAATTGTTGCAGATTTATTAAAAAAGAAAAACTGAAATATCACATGGTCCTAAGTATTCAGACCCTTTGCTCAGTATTTAGTAGAAGCACCCTTTTGAGCTAATACAGCCATGAGTCTTCTTAGGAAAGATGCAACAAGTTTTTCACACCTGGATTTGGGGATCCTCTGCCATTCCTCCTTGCAGATCCTCTCCAGTTCTGTCAGGTTGGATGGTAAATGTTGGTGGACAGCTATTTTTAGGTCTCTCCAGAGATGCTCAATTGGGTTTAAGTCAGGGCTCTGGCTGGGCCATTCAAGAACAGTCACAGAGTTGTTGTGAAGCCACTCCTTCGTTATTTTAGCTGTGTGCTTAGGGTCATTGTCTTGTTGGAAGGTAAACCTTCGGCCCAGTCTGAGGTCCTTAGCACTCTGGAGAAGGTTTTTGTCCAGGATATCCCTGTACTTGGCCGCATTCATCTTTCCCTCGATTGCAACCATTCGTCCTGTCCCTGCAGCTGAAAAACACCCCCACAGCATGATGCTGCCACCACCATGCTTCACTGTGGGGACTGTATTGGACAAGTGATGAGCAGTGCCTGGTTGTCTCCACACATACCGCTTAGAATTAAGGCCAAAAAGTTCTATCTTGGTCTCATCAGACCAGAAAATCTTATTTCTCACCATCTCAGAGTCCTTCAGGTGTCTTTTAGCAAACTCCATGCGGGAGTTGGCCTTAATTCTAAGCGGTATGTGTGGAGACAACCAGGCACTAC
This sequence comes from Erpetoichthys calabaricus, assembly GCF_900747795.2. Lineage (NCBI taxonomy): Eukaryota > Metazoa > Chordata > Cladistia > Polypteriformes > Polypteridae > Erpetoichthys > Erpetoichthys calabaricus. The sequence goes on along the minus strand of NC_041408.2, from coordinate 76,766,117 downwards.
TCATCACTTGTCCAATACAGTGTGTATGTGTATATATATATATATATATATATATATATATATATATATATATATATATATTGTCACGCACGCGCGCATGGGGAGTCGCAGAACGACCCGGGTAAGAGCGCGAAAACCGAAAGCCATGGGATGGGCAGGCAGCTAACCTTATTTTCTTTATCTTTCCCAGAAAGAAGGAAAACGACGACACCCTGAATCACCTCCCGCTAATCCAGTTCCACAACTTACTTCCCTCTGATGACGTCAGTATCCCAGACTGCACCACTCCTCGTTACCCAGCATTCCTCTGTTCAATTCCGGTCCCCTCTATAAATGTTCCCCCATCAACCCACATGGCTGTTAGCAGTTAACGAAGTGAATGTACTTGGACTGTATAACTAAATTGCATCTTCTTTACAGTATACAGGGCCGGAAAACCCCAAACCTTTATGATCTTGTGTGTCTTTATTTTACAGTGGCGTAGTCGGCAGGAGACTAAATCGTCCGAAAATGACCGAAGGACAGGATCTGAACGCCGTATTAACGACTCTGGCAACCCAACTACAGCAGCTGCAGGTAGAACATGCTGCAACGCAGCGAAAACTGGCAGAAACCACCGCTAGGCTTGACTCACCTGATGCGGTAAGACCAGAGCCTGCACGGCCCCCGCCTCCGCCTATTGTCCCGCTTTCGGAGGCGGATGATATAGAATCATACCTGGGAATCTTTGAGAGGACTGCCTCTCGGAACCAGTGGCCGCGATCGGACTGGGCGTCCATCTTAGCGCCGTACTTGAAGGGCGCTGCGCAGCGGGCTTATTACGATCTCCCTGAGGAGGAGGCCGCGAGTTATGACAATCTTAAACCTGAAATCCTAAGCCGCTACAGCGTCACGCCGGATCAGCAGGCGAGTGAATGGAGGCTGTGGCGCTTTAATCCTGAAGGCCCGGCCAGAGCGCAAGCCTTTGAGTTCTGGGGCAAGATGGGCCGCTGGCTACGGCCAGAAGGGCCCCACTCTCGCAAGGTCGTGGAACAGGTGCTGTGCGAAGGCCTCATAAATGCCATGCCAGATTATCTCGCCCAGCAGGTCCGGCGACATCCTTACAAGGATATGAAAGGCCTCCTAGAGGTCTTAGAGCGTCAGCTCGCGGTTCACCGATCCGGGGGGACGGAACGGCCGGCTCGTGGTGCCCGACAGGGACGCGTTAGCCACCCCGAGCCCAGCTGCCGCGCGGCGGAAGCACCAGCAAAGCCCCGGGAGAAGCCGGCTCCGCCGCGCTGTTTCAAGTGCGGGGAGCTCGGCCACATCTTACCAGCCTGTCCCTTATATGTCGAGTCAATGGATTGCAACGTGGCCCTGACAGAAAGGTATAGTGCTTTGTCTCATCCCTTGGCTGTTCCGAATGTGGGAGTGGTTTTGGTAAATGGATACTCGGTGAGGGCTTTGTTTGATTCCGGGAGCAATATCTCTATTGTTGCTTGCCGTTATGTCTTGCCGCGACAGTGGATAAGTCAACGCTTAAAAGTTACCTGTGTGCACGGGGAGACCAGGGCGTATAGAGCCGCGAAATGTTTTATTGCTTGGAAGGGTGCGGTGATTCAACTGGCGGTCGCTGTTCTCCCGGAACCCCCCTTCCCAGTAATATTGGGGCACGACTGGTCAAAGATTAATTGCGGCAAGACGGAATCCACTCCTAGTAATAACTTGGGTCTGGCTGTGAGTAAACCAAAGAAACTCGCTGCGACTCCCACGCCATGCCATGCGGCAAACACTGATGACGTAGGTCGGCCGGGGGAAGATGCTCAGGTGACGGACCCTGGCCCGGAACCTCCAGGTGAGGGCCCGAGCCGGAGCACCGACCCCTATTCAGTGACGGACGACCCACTAAGCCGGGTGGAGCTGCAATATAGGGCTACACCGGCTTCTTTCAAACGTGAACAGTGGAATGATGATTCCCTAAAGTTTGCCAGAAATGCTGTTGTTACTGTGAATGGCCATTTGTCAAGTGATCCCACACCACCGGAACCCTACTTTATTCTTGAGAACGATCTGTTGTATCGAGTTGCGACTCACGAAGGCGAGATACGGAAACTGTTGCTAGTTCCGCGGACCTACCGGCGGGAGGTCTGTGAACTAGCGCATGCCCATCTCTTAGGCGCCCATTTAGGGGCCGAAAAAACGTTGGAGAGAGTAAAGCTCCGATTTTATTGGCCCGGTATTAACGAGGAGGTCCGACGTTTCTGTCAATCCTGCCCTGACTGTCAGATTCGCCAGATCCCTAGGAGGGCTCGAGCTCCTCTCGTGCCTATACCCCTTGTCGATATTCCCTTTGAAAGGATAGGGGTAGACATAGTGGGTCCCCTGAAGCCTTCAAGCCGCGGCCATAAGTATATATTGGTTACGGTAGATTACGCGACTCGCTACCCAGAGGTGGTTCCATTGCGCTCCGCTACAACTAAAACAATCGCACGGGAACTAGTACTTTTCTTTTCCAGAGTGGGAATACCCAAAGAAGTCCTCACGGACCAGGGTACTCCCTTTACTTCGGATACGTTTAGGGAGGTGGCCAAGTTACTGCGAATAAAGCATCTGAAAACATCTGTTTATCATCCCCAGACCGACGGATTAGTCGAGCGGTTTAATCAGACCCTTAAACAGATGCTACGCAAGGTAGTCAGCGCGGACGGTAGGAACTGGGATCAGCTTTTGCCCCTCGTCCTTTTTGCATATCGGGAGGTACCCCAAGCTTCCACGGGCTTTTCTCCATTTGAGTTATTATATGGACGCCAACCCCGGGGACTATTGGACATAGTGAAGGAAGGATGGGAGGAGGAAACCCTTCCTTCTACAAACGTAGTGGAATATATTGCGCAACTGCGTGATAGGTTAGCCCACATCAGGCCTATTCTTAAAGATCACCTGACTCTTGCTCAAGCAGCGCAGGCGCGTTGCTACAATAAAAACTCCACCCTCAGGGAATTCCAGCCTGGGGATCGGGTGATGGTGCTCGTACCATCCTCCCACTCTAAATTATTGGCTCATTGGCTAGGGCCTTACGAGGTTATAGAAAGAAAGGGGCTGGTCGATTATTTGGTCCGACAACCAAACCGTCGTCCACGTGAAAGGGTTTACCATGTGAACTTGTTGAAGCCGTGGAGAGTTCGGGAAGAGGCCCCGATCTCCGGTACAACCCTCTCCCTGTTCTCAAAAAAAATGCCACTTAACCTCGGACCGGATTTATCCTCGTCCCAACGGCAGGAGTTGGAACAAGCAATACTGGCAGTCCCCGAGGTGGTAAGCGAGACTCCGGGCCGCACCGCGCTGATTGAGCACGACATCAGTACGGATCCCGGGGTGGTAGTCAGGGAAAGGCCCTATCGCCTCCCGGAGGCAAAGCGTGCGGAGGTCGAACTCGAGATCCAGCGGATGTTGGACTTGGATGTTATTGAGGAAAGTCACAGCCCGTGGTCCAGTCCTATCGTCCTCGTCTCTAAGCCCGATGGCTCCTGGAGGTTCTGTAACGACTTTAGACGTCTGAATCAGGTCTCCAAGTTTGATGCCTACCCTATGCCCCGGATAGACGACCTTATTGAGCGACTGGGTACAGCTCAATACTTGACTACTCTTGATATGACCAAAGGGTACTGGCAAATTCCCTTAACGGCATCCGCAAAGGAGAAAACCGCCTTCAGTACTCCTAGTGGACATTGGCACTATAAGGTTCTCCCATTTGGGCTGCACGGGGCACCTGCAACTTTCCAACGTCTGGTCGATAGAGTGCTACGGCCCCACCAGTCCTATTGTGCCGCCTATCTGGATGACGTTGTCATCTATTCCGGCACCTGGAAGGAACATATTGTGCAGGTGTATGCTGTCCTGGCCACATTAGCGAAAGCAGGTCTCCGCATAAACCCTCGGAAGTGTTTTTTTGGTTTAAAGGAGGCCAAATATTTAGGCTACCTAGTGGGGCAGGGACAGGTGAAACCGCAATGTTCCAAAATCAAAGACATCCTGGAATGGCCCCGTCCGAGTACCAAGAGACAGGTGCAGGCTTTCTTGGGGTTGGCGGGGTACTACCGCCGGTTTGTGCCCCGTTTCTCTGAGAGGGCAGCACCCTTGACTAACCTGACAAGAAAGGGGGCTCCTTTGTATGTGGTATGGGATCCTACAGCTGACAAAGCATTTCGTGACTTAAAAGCGGCCCTTACCTCGGCACCTGTCTTAAACACACCTGATTTTTCACTTCCTTTTCTTCTCCAGACCGATGCTTCGGACACAGGCCTGGGGGCAGTGCTGAGCCAGAGCATCGATGGTGTCGAGCACCCCGTTTTTTACCTGAGCCGGAAACTGTTGGACCGGGAGACCAGGTATGCGGCAGTGGAGAGGGAAGCCCTCGCCATCAAGTGGGCGGTTACACATCTGAGGTACTACCTGCTGGGTCGGGAGTTCACCCTTATGACAGACCACGCGGCCCTACAGTGGATGGCATTGCACAGGGAGTCGAATCCCCGAGTCACCAGGTGGTTTTTGGACCTTCAGCCTTACAAGTTTAACGTCACTTATAGGCGGGGTAACCTTCAGGCCAATGCCGATGCCCTCTCCCGGGTTCACGACCTCTCGGTCCGGTCCGCCCGCCCCGATGGGGCTGGGCTGAGGGGGGGGCCCTGTCACGCACGCGCGCATGGGGAGTCGCAGAACGACCCGGGTAAGAGCGCGAAAACCGAAAGCCATGGGACGGGCAGGCAGCTAACCTTATTTTCTTTATCTTTCCCAGAAAGAAGGAAACGACGACACCCTGAATCACCTCCCGCTAATCCAGTTCCACAACTTACTTCCCTCTGATGACGTCAGTATCCCAGACTGCACCACTCCTCGTTACCCAGCATTCCTCTGTTCAATTCCGGTCCCCTCTATAAATGTTCCCCCATCAACCCACAAGGCTGTTAGCAGTTAACGAAGTGAATGTACTTGGACTGTATAACTAAATTGCATCTTCTTTACAGTATACGGGGCCGGAAAACCCCAAACCTTTATGATCTTGTGTGTCTTTATTTTACAATATATATATATATATATATATATATGACAGCAACACTCATAACAATGACAACACAATTACATTGACAATCATGTTACGTTATTTTTAAAGTGTTTCCTTTTCTTTTTCATAACTTCTTTAACACACTACTTCTCCGCTGCGAAGCGCGGGTCTTTTGCTAGTATATATATATATATATATATATATATATATATATATATATATATATATATATATATATATATATATATATATATATACAGTATACACACAAGAATGTTGTGTCTGAAGCTTACTGTTAGGTTCACTTTTACTTCTGACTAGTAAGGTGCTACACGCAGTATATAATGTGTTTAAAATTTAATATATATCTTAAGGAAATGTTAAAAAAATGAACCAAAAGAACATGCACAAAAAATGATACCTTCTAATTTTTTGTTAGGTTCTTGACCATCATTTTAGAAGGGCATTTGCTTTCTCAGTCCGCTTTCCCTCAGTGACTTCAAAAAGAAGCATTAAGTCTATAATCGTAAACATTTTGATTATTTGTCTTTGATGAACAATATAACTAAGCATAATCACCACATTACCGCAGAACTGAAAAACTGCAAGTTATTAAAGAAATTTTAAACTTCATATACCCCTTGGGGCAGGAGTTCTCAAGTGACATTATACACCACCATATCCTCTTTTTAATGTGATGAGAGTTTCCAGCACGGCTGTCCCATTCGCAACCCATCCCCTTAACATGCATCAGAGTTCCCACCTGTCCTGAGATGGAAACTTCAGGCTTCCTCCTCTTGAACTGGGAAGAGGTCTGCAAGGCTCTTTTCATGAACACACTATTTTCCTCAGTGATTAGTTGGTAGGACCAGGGTTCAGGGTTTTGTAGTGATCGATAAACTCCTTTGAAGGTAGATAGAACTCATTTCTAAAAGTGGGAAGAACTTATTAGAATGAATGAGAAAGCTGTTTTAGCATAATATGTATGAAAGTGCTTGTAAGGGAAGCTACTTTTATTTTTTTTTTGTATACCATGTAACAGTTTCTGCAAGACTATTCACTAATTAGTAGATAAATATTTTTAAGAAGCATGCTAAAGGTATTTGAAGACATCCCTGTTGTGTTGGCCTACTAGTTGGTTCTTGGTCTTAATACAACTTCAGGATCTTTTTTTTGGGTAAGGAATCCAGATATTCCTCCCTCACAAGTACTGTAAGAGAGCTTATTGTCCTCTGGCATCTCCTGTCTACCTAAACTAATTCATGGATAAGCTGTCTGGTCACCAGAATGGGCAACTCTCTAAAACACCTGCCCTAGCCAGGTCTGTTGTAGTGTCTATTGTCATACTTATGACTCTTCTTGCCTTCAGTTGGTGGCAGCACGTTGAGCGAGCCTAAAGTATTTTTTGTTAGGTCTTTCAAGTTTAACTCCACCCATCAGCACACACCTTCACAATATTTTTTGCTACGTCAGTGATGTCTTATAAGGAAGAAAGTAACCCACCTAGGGACATATTTCAGCAGGAGACAGTTCTGCTTGTGTGCCCATTTGCACAACGTTCAAAATGTCAGGTGTGGCAACTTTGCTAGCCAGAGAAAAGGATTTGGCTGTGGGAATTGGCACGTTTGACCAACCCGCAAAGTATCTGAATCAAGACTATAATCTGCTAAAGAAAAAGTGCCTTCAGGCAGGAAAACTCTTTATAGATAATACATTTCCTGGTGTGCCAAGCGCTCTCGGATTTAATGAATTGGGTCCTGGTTCACCCAGATCCAAGGGTGTGGTTTGGAAAAGGCCAGGGGTGAGTACTTTGTAATCCTCTTTTTGTCACTATTAGATATGTAAACTTGTTACAGTAAGGATATGGTTGTGGGTAACTGATGTGCTTGGGAGTGATGCCAACATGTCAGTTAATTTGACTAAACCTGAAAACAAACACCTTGTGCATAAAAAGAAGGAGAGTAATGTGTACTGGTTTCAAGTGATTACTGTTGATTTGTTCTTCTTGTAATTTCTTTGTTAAAGGATTTGTGGTAGTGTTGTTTACTAAAGGAGTCACATATAAATAGGAAAAGGCACAACTTGTGAATGATTGTGTAAAAGGGAGAGGAAAGGACAGGACAGAAGGGAGACCCCTCCACATCTTGTAGTAAACATCTCAGGTGCAACACTTTGCAATGGGATTTAACATGATGCCCTAGAGTCGGCATATTCAAATGGCAGCCCGCAGGCAACATGCGTCCTGGAAGCGACCTCCGAGTGGCCCAGTCAGTGGTCCTGCCAAAACGCAAAGAAAAACACATTTTGCAAGCTTTCAGAAATTCCTGCAGTAGTAGGAATGCAACACCTACAATGCAATGCAACACTCTGCTTAGCCTAGCAACATTCAACCCACAATGCAGGGTATTGTTGGGTGTCTACAAGTGTTCAAGTTCAAGCACTTTATTGTCATTGTGTAACACAATGAAATTACTTTTTGTGACAGCCCCAAGGTGCATTTAAAGAAAGGTCAAATAATTCCAAATATGTCATATGCAGTGTTAAGTGATCAAGTAACCAGAGCAAATTATTATTGCTCAAAGTACAGCAGCATAAATTGTTGTTACACCTGTCAATGAGTAGTACATTACATATTATAAATTGTATTACATTAGTATATTGCACATTACCAATATACCTTATTGCACATTTTCAATTATAAATTATCTGACTGAGAAGATTCAGAGTTCAGAAAGTTTATGGCAGATGGGAAAAAGCTATTTTTTTGTCTGTTTGTGCGTACTCTGATTGACCTAAAGCATCTTCCTGATGGGAGGAGCTCGAACAAAGAATAGTAGTCTGTGATACTGTGACGACCTGTCAAAGGAGCCGCTTCTCTGGGGGAATCTTTCTGCTCTTTTACCATTCGCTCCACTCTCACCCTGATCCTGTCACTCTGCTCTTTTTAGGGAGGTGCCCTGAGCCCCACAATGTGCTTTCCCCCAAGACTCCATCCCCACAGCCTATGCAGTAGCGAGACACGTCACAATAAAACGGACCTGTGTTCCCTCAGTGTGCAGTAGGCATTATATTGATGTGTGTTAGTTGTGATATAACAGGGTCACATACTGTATGTGCAGTGGTGCAATTGTATTGCTGATGCCTCACAATACAAAGACCATGGGTTTGCCTCCAGTGTGGGGTAAATAGTGTTTTAAGTAGAGAGAAGGACACCATGTAAAAATAAAGAAGTTATTATTATATAGCCAAAATATTTATTTATTTTAAAAGGAAAACAAATGTTATTGCTAAAACTATGCACTATTTTGTTTTTATGAACTTTGAGATGTGCCTAGGTCACATATGACCAAAATGTTTACTTTTTTATATCCTAAGTGGAAAAAAGTATTGCTACTACCTCAGATTCTGTTCAGTTATAGCTTTTTTATTGTTTTTGTATACACTTTTTGATGTGCCTGTGTCAAATGTGACCACATTTAAAAGGGAAACAATGACTAAACATTACTTCTTTCTCAGTATGCTCTTTGTGTTGGTTTAAAATTTGTTTTTACCTGCTGCTTACCCGCTGCTGAAAAAGTCTGACCCAACTGAATTTCTAATTGATCAACCCTGCCCTACAGCCTTTCTTGTCAGACTGTCAGAAATGCAGTAGCTCAGGGCTTGAGAATAAGCACAATACAGAGGAATGCATGAGCATACAGTCCCAAAATTCATGAAGTGGGAATGATTCCAAGTAAGTTCTCCCGTGCTTGTCTTTGAACAGCCATTTCAAATAAGGGTGATTTTTATGACTATTTCAAAAAGTAAAAAAAATACAAAGGTGCTAATTTTCAACTGATATTAGATATCAGTTCTTGCCTACACTTATAAAGTTTTAACTGGACAATCAGACACTAAATTTAGATGAATAATGTACTGCTATTAATTTATGAGATTTCTTAAATTTTACTTGGTTAATTATATCTATTATATAAAAACATTTTTGGTCAAGATGTGATTATCACGGGGAGACACTTTGAAGTCCCGCAAGACTACTTTCATGTCACACCCTACTTACAAACAATTTCTCAGAGACACTTTAACGTTCCATGAGACATGGAAGTGAGACAAAAGGACAAGCTGCTGTACAGGCTTTTAAATGATCGACGTGCAGTGTGACATGCAGATCACGCAGCTTGGTAATAATAATAATAATACATTTTATTTATATAGCGCCTTTAGCAGACAGGCAGCAGCTGATCTGTCCGCCTCTCCTTAGCGTGTGTTCAGCCCCCCCCCCCCCTTCACAACACGAGCGGTAGAGACACGAAGTGGCTAGCATGAAGCGCTCCCTGGGGTGGGGGTTGTGGGGTGGGTGAGCGAAGCGAGTAGGGGGCACAGCCCCCTAGTATATATGTGTATGTGTATATATATATATATATATCTATACATATTAATAAAAGGCAAAGCCCTCACTGACTGACTGACTGACTGACTCACTCACTCATCACTAATTCTCGAACTTCCCGTGTAGGTGGAAGGCTGAAATTTGGCAGGCTCATTCCTTACAGCTTACTTACAAAAGTTAGGCAGGTTTCATTTCGAAATTCTACGCGTAATGGTCATAACTGGAACATATTTTTTGTCCATATACTGTAATGGAGGAGGCGGAGTCACGTATCGCGTCATCACGCCTCCTACGTAATCACGTGAACTAAAAACAAGGAAGAGATTTACAGCACGAGTCAAACGCGGGAACGAAGGTAAATGACGTTAATTTTTTACTGTCTTTTAATACTGTGTAAGCATACATATTAACACATGTGCAATTAAACGTGTGCATTTACGGGGTGATTTCTCAGGCTTAAAAGCTCGCCTTTTACTAAAAAGGTAAATGCAAAACTATTTTCAATCAGTTTATTGAAACGCTCCCGTTAAGGATTGCAATAACATATTCGCGAGATAAAAGAACGAAGTAGGGGGAAATGACGGAAGAGCCGCAAACAGCGAAGAGCAAAAAATTCATTAAACAATTGAGAAGGGAGCGAGTGAAGCATACAAGCATGTTCATAAGGGAAACAAAGCACGGTGTAAAACGTAAGTTTAAATTAAGTTTATAGAAACGCTCCCGCTGCGGATTGCAATAACATATTCGCGAGATAAAAGTTTAATGAGAAGACACGAGGTATAAACGAACCACACGCCGTGGCGCAACGTTAGGGGCAACAGTTTCAACCATTCTATGATCTGCTTCTCGCAACTGAAAGACGGCACATGGCGGATGTTAGCCGACTTGCTGACCGCAATGTTAGGGGCTTCAACTCTGGCGCTGACGATAGAGATTCGATTCACGAGAGGGGATGCAGTGAGTGTGTATGCCTGATGAGCCCAGAATTAGGGAGAAACACATGTCGCATACTCTTTGCATTATTTGAAAGTAAACTATTAAAACCATTCTATGATCAGCTTCTGGAAACAGAAAGAGGGCACGTGGCGGATGTAAGGCGACTTCCTGACCAACCACAAGCGTTACCTGGCAGGTAACCACCCATACAGTCAGATTGTGATTCAGAAAACGAATGCCATGAATGTAATTACCACGATCTACATACTGTCAAATAAACGAAACACACGCCGTAGCGCGACAGCTGTGAAAAGCGAGGTTCAGAAAAAAACAGATCCTTAACAAATTGTTATTAGTATATTTTCGATCCGTTTAAAAAGGTTTTCTTTTCTTATTAAAAAATTAAAAGCCGTACTTCGCCGCAACGAACCGCGAGAATTTGGCTATATATATCTGCTTCTCGCAATTAAAAGAGGGCACGTGGCGGATTTTAGACGACTTCATGACCAAACTTAAGTGTTACCTGCCATGTAGGGTTACCACTTTTAATACAAAAAAATAAGGGACGCATACTGCAGCGGGTGCCACATCTCAGTGCCAACAGTTTGCAGACTGTACTTAAAAGACCCGCCCTCCTCACTGGACAGTTAAAAAGACCAATCAAACTAACGATGACATCAAGTATTACCCAATCATAAGTAGGAAAGGAGGCATCTTCATAAAATGCGTGTGGGATGATTTGCATGAGACGCTGCTTTAAAAAAAATGATAAAAAAAATACGGGACAAATCCCGTCCCGTATTGATTCAAAACGGGACGCGCAATTTCATTCTCAAATGCGGCACGATTCCATATTTTAAAGGACGGGTGGCAACCCTACAGTGCCAGGTAACCACCCATACAATCAGATTGTGATTCAGACTAGGAATGCAATGAATGCAATT